>NC_040101.1:18612500-18867500 GCF_003369695.1 Bos indicus x Bos taurus | reverse complement strand
TGTGTGTGTGTGTGTGTGTGTGTAAAAGTTGCTTAGTTGTATCTGACTCTATGACTCCCACGGACTGTAGCCCACCAGGCTCCTCTGTCCATGGAATTCTCCAGGCAAGAATACTGGAGTGGGTAGCCAATTCCCTTCTCCAGGACTGCCTGAGTCAGATTCTTTGTTGTCTGAGGGTCCCCTGCATTACAGGCAGATTCCTTATTGTCTGAGCCACCAGGGAAGTCCCAAGTTAACTATAAACTTTTATAAAAGTAGACATTTACATGTTATATTATTTTATATATATATAAATAAACTTGGGAACTTCTTACAGCCTGTAAAACCAAGTCTAGGAGGAGGGATCAGGGTGGGCTTTGTGGAATTAAGCACATATGTGGCACACATCTAGACAGAAGTCATCATGATAATTCATTTCCTTGGATGAATGTGAAAGTGGATGAAGAAATGAGAAAGGAGGCACAAAACGTTTTTCCTGCCCTTCTTGCTGTCTTGTGGGAGGTGGGGAAAGTAATTATGGTGGTTTCCATGTTGCTTCTACATTTGCTGCTTCACTGCCAACCCTCAGCTTGGTCATGTCCAGTCAGTCAACAGCTCTGTGTTTTGATTGTTTTGTAAGTTTACTATACTGATCATTTTGTTACAGTATCAGTGGAAGAATAGTATCTTTCAAAAGGGAAAACTTTTAGTGCTTATTGGTTTCTTCTTAAAAACTGTGAAATGCAGCAAGGCATAGTTATGGAAGAGCTATGATGACCTTTGAAACAGTAGGAAAGAGCTTAATGATTTGCAAGTGTTGGTCTGAGAATTGGTCCTAGACCACAGCAAGAGTTTTCATCAGTCCACAGTAAAATGAGGGGGAAAAAGTAAAAATTAGTGGTTTTCTTACAAACAAATGTTATTAAAGAACTACACATTTTCTCAGATTATGTTTTTCCTATTTGGGGTGATAAAATAAAGGATAGTTTTGTGATGATGTGATAGAAATAGTAGGTAGAAGTCATATATATCTATATATAGAGAGAGAGATATTTTTTTTCTCTACCTGGAAAATGAACAAAATTGGCAACGGGGTTTTTAACTTTAAAAAATTTAAAAAACATTTTAAATATTTTTTAAAATCGGGATCTCCTGCATTGCAGGAGGATTCTTTACCAACTGAGCTATCAGGGAAGCCTTGCTTAGTCACAACATCTGGGAATTATTGGCTAACGTACTGAATTGGAGAAAGTGACAACAATCCCATTCTCTGGCCCCACTGTTAATCAGCTGTGTGACTTTGAAGAATTCTTAGCTTCTATGTACATGTTCTTTTACTTGCCAAATGGAAACCTGATATAAGATTTGATATATCCTATATGTATATCTTATATTCCATAAGGTTATTATAAAGTTAAGATGAGGTCATATATGTTCAAGTGCTTAGAAAGCAAATAGGGCTGTGGAAAGGTCATCATTTTTATATTATCATCAGCATAAGTGGTTATCCCTGAAAATTGTTGGCAAAAGATTTCAGCAAAAATCTATAAACTTTTCTTGAAGACCTTTATTGGAAAATATCATTTTTAAAGTTTTTTTAATTATATATATATATATGTGTGTGTGGAATAGAATAGAAAGCGTATTATTTTGACCTCTAGCAACTTCCTAGTAAATAATAAAATCCATCTCCTAAAATTCTTGAGTCATTTGTGACATTTTTAAAAGTTATTTTGTCAAATTGGAAAGTTATTTTGTCAAATTGGCAGTTACTATTGCTTTAATAATAGCTACTGAACAGAGGACTCATGTCCTGAATGTACTTGGTCTGAGCAAAAGTACATGATTATATCTAAGTGCCATTTACACCTTGATATTTATTGAGTTTAGTACCAAACAAGTTTCTTTCGTGGCTTTCTTCCTATTTGAGAAAATTGGTGAGGTTACAAGTTATTTGAACAGCTCCATTTAGAAATGAAGAGAGAGGACAAAGAATGTATGACACTGAACTAAAAAGCGGGTGCTTGGACATCTCAGGCTCAGACTGACATCAACAGGGACAATTATCAGATTCATTAGAAAACTTCCTCGGGAGTGACTGTCAAAGACCAAGCACTCTGGTGGTTGTATGAGCCATTGGCATGATCCAATTTAACATTTCTTATAAGTTCTTTTCTTAGAATCTGAATAAAAAGTGGCTCTTCCTTTTTTCATCTACTATTAATAGTTAAGTATGACTCTTAGCTATGAAGATACCTATTTTATTTGAGGTCAGGGCATTAGTATTTAAAACTGTGGGTCACCTGCCATTAATGGTGAAATTATGATTATTTTTTCTTTAAATTAAATACCCTAGAATTACAATAGACACAAAACTAATGGAAGCTGTACAATTAAGAAATAGGCTGAAAGAGAAATTATACAAGGGCAGAAGTGCAAGGTTCACTCTCTCCTTTCAATATGTAAACACAGAGTTTAACACATTTTCCCAGCCTATACCCTAAATGGCAGTGCATCTCTGGAACCAGGTATACTCTTCATATCTTTGAAGACTGATCTGCACCATTTACCAGCCATCCAGTACCCAAGCCTTAAGGTCTGCACCCCTTCTCTCAGTCAACACTTCAAGCCACCCAGCTCTGATGTCGCATTTGGTCAGTGATCTCTCTACAACAGGACGCTGTGCTTCTGCCAGCCTTCCTGCTATGAAGGTGGTCCATCCTTCCCCAAGGGCCCTGCAGGTTCTCCACCCTGGACTAGTGACTGGGCATATGTAGAAATAATACAGTTGTTCATTGAACACTCAATATGAGCCACATGCTGTTCTCAGTACTCTGTATTAGCTCTTCAATCCTTACCACAGCTCTATGCGGTAAAAACTGTTTTCTCACTTTAAAGATGAGGAAACAAGATCCAGAGAGATTAAGTTATTTGCCCACACTTATTAATCAAATTAGGAAATAGTACAACCAGACTATCTGATTCCATGTCTTCACCAGTAAACCACACTGAAAAATGAATGGGCCCTGCAGACCTAAATTTTCAACATGACCTATTGTGGTCAGAATATGTCATGTTCTCACATCTGTTCAGTTCCTTTTTACACAATTCATTCAAAAACTAACTATTGAGTACGGTGTGGTATGTGCTGAGGATACAGTAGTAAATAAGACTGCCAATGTTCCTGTTCTCAGGTCGCTAAACAGGAAGGGACAGGGAGCAGGATGAAACAGACATTGTTTAAAATTAATAACTAAATGGACAAGATCATTTCTGATGGTGGCAAAGTGAAAAGCAGGGTATGAAGGAATAGCTAGTGAAGTCTATCTTAGGTTAGCTAGTCATGAAAGACCTCCCAGAGAAGTGCCTTGTTAGCTGAGTCTTGGACTGCACAAAGATGCCACCAGCAAGCAGATTTGGAGCCGGTGATTCCAAGAAGACAATGTCAGCACAATGGCTCTGAAATGAGAAGGTATTTGGGTATTCAGGCAACAGAAAGAAGAGTAGTATGGCTGGAGCCAAGTGGGCATTGGGTGTGGTACACAATTAAGTTAGAGCCACATAGGGTGCAGATTCTCTGGGGCCCCAAGGCCTGGAAGGGTGTCTGAATTTGCCTCATAGAGTGTGATGCCATTGGAGAGCTCTCAGCGGGCAAATGGCCTGATCTGAATTAGAGAGGACAAGGATTGTAAGGGTACAGTGGCAGGGGAATGGATACAAGGAGGCATTTCAGAGGCGTATTATAATAATCCAAGATTTGGTCCTTTAACTAGTTTAAATGAATGGAGAGATGGGGAAAATGCAGGAGAAATTATAAGCCTTATTAAAGGGCATTCAGGAGCAAGGAGCTTGGAAATTGTCATTTATTTCCAGATTCTTCCTTAAGGATATCCCCCAAACAAATGGGAACTTACTAGCCCGTGTACCTGGTAGGGCTTTACACAATGGCCGGTCCATCAGACTGGTGGTAATGGACACTTGTGATTATAAGTCTGAGCTTAAAACCAAGTTTATGATAATATTTTATCTGAGGAATAAAAATGATGGTACCTATTTTCTAGAGTTTGTAAGAGGCATAAATAAAAATAATGTAGAGAGATTTTGTGAATTGCCTCACAAAAGTGTGCTTTTTTTTTCCTATAAATCTTCAGTTCAGGTAGGTTTTGAGTATAAACGTAGTCGTCACTTTGCTTCATTTTGTGTCAGTCTGACGAGGAAATGGGTTCATTTCAAAAGAGGGGCTTGGGACTGGCAGCATCAATATCCTCTGGGTGTTAGTTGATAATGTAACATCTTGAGTCCCCTCAGACCTACTGGATCAGAATCTGCATTTGAACACGGTCAGCAGTGATACCTGCACACATTAAAGTTGAGTTAGAAGTCCAGTTTTCAGTGTTAGTTTTTAGTCTGTGTCTGTTTAAACTGGGTAAGTCATCTCACTGAATCTCATTTCCTTGTGTGTATATGTATTACTACACTCATGTTCAAAAATTCAGGCAAGTAGCTTGTATTGTTAATACCTGCACTCATGAAATACAGGTAATAAATATGATTGTATCTGTTAATATTGTTGGTATTAGATGTGAAGGTTGATTGTCTTATAGACGAGCTGTAATAATTATTCATCTTACCTTAGTTAGAAAAATGTGAGTAGGCAATACTTGGCAATTAGAATAGCTAGTAACCTATCCAGTAACATTATCCCACTTTGTTTTTCTCCAAGTACATTTTCCCCTACATTGAACACCACTTAAAATTCTTTTTTAAAAATGGCATAATTTTCACAACTTCTTGTGTATCTTGTTTTATTAGGGAAGTGCAAAGGTGAATTTTCTGAAGAAGGATAATACCAATTTTATGTATTTATAAGTTAGTTTCATAAAGGAAATGTCTACCCAACTCGTGTATGTTGTAGGATTAATACAGAAAATTCCTCCATTTCTATCTGAGAATTTCCTTAGCGGTTCCATTTCCTTCCTATGAAGATTTTCTTTCTCTCTCATTTGTGTGCGTGTGTGTGATTGTGTGTGCACGCATGGGATTGTGTGTGCATATGTGTGTGTATGTGTATAAAAGGAGTCCTGTCATCTAGTTAAGGAATATATTCATCACCTCACACATTTACCTTTGTTTTTTCCCCCCTTTGGTGAAAACATTTAAGTTCTACTCTGTTAGCAAATTTCCATTATACAGTAGTGTTATCAGCTCTAGTCACCGTGTTTTACAGTAGATCCCCAGACCTTATTCATCTAGAAGTTTGTACGTTTTTACCAAAGTTTTTACCCCAATGTGTACTTTTTTTGATTAAAAAATATGGATTTTACTTCAATTTTAATATTTCAATACAGTGTTCTAGTTACCTAATTTTAAGCTGCAGATACTCTTCATTTTAGGAATGTAACTCCACAGACCTGTTTTACATATGTCCAGGTTATTTTTGCCTTAAATGATTACCTCATCAAAATCTTCATTCATTTGACCAAATAGAGTTAGTCAGAGAAACATACGGAATACTTTTTTCTTCTGAAAAACAAATCTCAAAATAACAGCATTTTTATGAGAGTTATATACAGGACCGTTTATTTTTCTACTTTGTGTCTTTTTTCAAGAGTTCATACAGGAAAAGCAATCAATAGTGGTATCAGCTTACGTTAAAAAAAAAATCAAACATGTTTCATGTTCGGTACTTATTTAAGGAATCTGAACAAATAAATGCATTTAAGATATGAAGTACCTTCCTTTATATCGTTAATTGTCTCAAAATCTTGGCTGAACTATTGACAGAATTTACCAGAGCCTTTCATGAAGTTATATGGGGATTATAGAGCACGATACTGTGTCTTTATCATGTTCTAACTTTTGGCTCTTGATAAAATATTATTTTAATCAACTCACTAAAGCAGAGGTATTACTTTGCCAACAAAGTAGTCAAGGCTATGGTTTTTCCAGTGGTCATGTATGGATGTGAGAGTTGGACTGTGAAGAAACCTGAGCACCGAAGAATTGATGCTTTTGAACTGTGGTGTTGGAGAAGACTCTTGAGAGTCCCTTGGACTGCAAGGAGATCCAACCAGTCCATCCTAAAGGAGACCAGTCCTGGGTGTTCATTGGAAGGACTGATGCTGAGGCTGAAACTCCAATACTTTGGCCACCTTATGTGAAGAGTTGACTCATTGGAAAAGACCCTGATGTTGGGAGGGATTGGGGGCAGGAGGAGAAGGGGATGACAGAGGATGAGATGGCTGGATGGCATCACTGACTCGATGCACATGAGTTTAGGTGAACTCCAGGAGTTGGTGATGGATAGGGAGGCCTGGCGTGCTGCGATTCATGGGGTCGCAAAGAGTCAGACACGACTGAGCGACTGAACTGAACTGAACTGATGGAACCCACTTAGAAATTTTAGTCAGGTTGGGAGTATATATTGAGACCAGGTTTTTACCAAACAAAAATCAGTCATTTTCTTTATTTTTTAAGAGTTTCTTCCATATCTACTGACATTTTCTTATTCTTCTACCTCCTCCTCCTCATTATTATTAATCATTTTTTCTCCTCATCTTCCCCTTTCTCCTGTTTCCCCCTCATCTTGTTCTTCAAGAAGTATTTTGAGTGTTTACTATGCTGCTGCTGCTGCTGCTAAGTCGCTTCGGTCGTGTCCGACTCTGTGCGACCCCATAGATGGCAGCTATGGGGTTCCCTGTCCCTGGGATTCTCCAGGCAAGAACACTGGAGTGGGTTGCCATTTCCTTCTCCAGTGCATGAAAGTGAAAAGTCAAAGTGAAGTTGCTCAGTCGTGTCCGACTCTTTGTGACCCCATGGACTGGAGCCTACTAGGCTCCTCCGTCCATGGGGTTTTCCAGGCAAGAGTACTGGAGTGGGTTGCCATTGCCTTCTCTGGTTTACTATGCTAGGTACAGTGTAATAATCTGATTCAGGAATATCAATCCTTGAATGTATTATCATCTTCAGAAAAGATTAACAGTTAAAACAATGCATGATAATAAAATATAATGCCTAAAACTACTTTCAACATTAGAAGCCAGCTTGGAACTGAGCTAACATCTCAAGAAACATAAAAAACGTTGTTGGTTCCCACCCGTACTCCATTTGCTGATAAGTCATTTATAAGATTCCTCGGGACATAGACACAAAATGTGTTAACTGCTTATTTCTTGCTCTTAGAACTGTTGTGAGTCAGTTCAAAAATAAATTTCTGATTCTGTACTGTTAGTGAGAGTGGTGCAGTATTATATGAAAGAAGGAAAATGTTGTATTTCATTTTATTCAACAAGCTTTCATTGAATTCTACCGAGTGTCAGTCACTTCAGAGATGCCAAGCTAGAAAGACAAGATAGCCCCATCTTAGTTCATCTAAGTAGAGAATGTTCTGTCTTTAAACACCAATTCAGATTTCTAATGTTAAGTAATTTTGTTCAACATAGATTGGAATTCAGAAAGGCACTATCATGTCCAAACCAGTGCAGAAATAACAAGTTAACATTTGGTGGTGTTCTATAACATAGGAAGGGAAAATGGGATTATTACCGAACATGGGATTATACAGTTGGCTTGATATTAACCATCTCTTTTATCCAGCCATATATATTTTAGAGAAAAGATTTTTCTTTAGAAATATTAAACTTTCTGACGGAAAAAGCTATCTCTAGAAAATATTTTTCTATTCATCATTTTGAGTGATAGACTAAGTGGTTGTACTTTCAGAACCTTAAAGCTGTCTCTGCTAGAATAGGTATTTTTTAAAATGCTGAGAAGAATTACTTGACCACATCCAATGGTTATTTTTAAAGTCTACCCAGTGGTAAAAGAATCATTTTAATGTGTAGTTATCACTTACTTTATAATTACAACCCTATTAAAGTCTTACCTCTCAGAAAGCTGTGGTTCTGCTCTGAAAAGAACAGAGGAGGTTGTCATTTGGGGTGAAGCTCTTAAAGTGTATTTTCAAGTTGTGCTTAAATTTACTTTGTGAGGTTCCCTAAGATACTGGTGTGCTCCATAGTGGCAAGAAAAGGATGTCATTTAAACCCTATTTGGAGAACCTTCTCCTTAGGTGGTCCAAGGGCATTCATAGGGTTCATTTTTAATCCATTAAAAAGTATTATACTCCTTTTTAAAGGTTTCTTACCCCATAAAGCCTATCACTTTTCCAGTTGGTTTGTAAGATACACGTGAAGCCATTCTTATTCTGTTGCATCTCTGTGAGTTGAGAAAAGAACGACGACCAAAGCAGGTCGCTAAAACGCCAATTTACTTTCAAATATTACAGTGAAGGACGGTTAAGCTTATGACCTTGTTGCACTGTGCTTATATAACTTTCCTTGGGATTTTTTTTTTTTTAATCAGGTTTATTTTCCCTTTGAGTCTGACTTCTAGTGCCCAGAAGTTTTCTTTTCAGCGGTGTTTATATATTTAACAGAATTTTCTGAGGTGGGTGCTACAGAAATTTCACAGCATGGGTTCACATTGGACTAAGACTTTGTATACGACTTATATCAAGTGGAAAACTTGATGGGCATAAGCTTTAAAAATGGCTTTTTTTGTGTGCTCTATATTTGAAGCTTTCTTCTGTATTTCCTGTTGGGCTACAGTGTTTTCCAGCGTTGCCATAAGAGAACAAAGTCAACATTAAAAAATAATTTTTTATTGAAGAATATGTTTTTCCAAGTAAAGTCATTATCAAAGAGACTGTCATGGTGGGTCATCATTCATGTGTGGCACTGTGTTGCCCTTTTGCATCTTGAGATATAAATTCTAAGTCGTAGTTAAATAAATATCTATTTATTTAGAGATAGAAATAAACCACCCTAAAGCCAGACAAGGAAAAAAAAACTTTTTGAAGACTATTCCTTTTGGAGGAAAAATAAGCTTGTTGTTGGCTAATCCTAACATTGTCCTCCGTGTGGTAATTACATCACAATCAATTATCTAAGGTCCTGTACCGCATTAAAAGGTTATTTTTGTCTACGTAAAATACACCTTTTAAGTTGAGGTCATTGTCTTGATTTCCATTTTCAATGCTATTTGTGACACATGGCACTGGAAGCGATCACAATGGAACCCTCTGTTTTTATTCCAAAAACAATTATTAAGCCCTAAGAAATTAGTTAGGGTTCATTAGACCTGGACTGGGCTAAGGTGATCTCTGAAATAGCAAGGAAAATGCTGCCTTAAATTAATAGTATTAGTAAGATATGCATTTGGGAGTCAGGTAGGGAAGGTAATCAACCCACCTTAAAGGAAAAATAGATTTTATATAATTCAAGAAGGAATTTAGACCCTGACCCAATTCTTGGCATTTAGAATATGAAGTTCCTTTATAAGCTGGTATATGTTGGCAAAATATCTGTCTGGAAAATACATAGTTATAAATCCCCATAATAAATATAATTAGTGTTTTCAAAGCAGGGTGGAGAAAGGAAATAAGTCTATTTTATAGTGTCAGGGAAAGTCTCAGAATAGATGAGCCATATAGAATAAATACAAGGTGAGCTATGGAAGTGGGTAAGCCATGAGCAAAGTGGGTAAGTCATTGGGATGAGTACGTGGCTTATGAGAATTTCTAGAGTGTGTCATAGGGCATATCTAACATTCATCTTAGTTAATAAGTATACTTGAAAGTGATAACATTTATTTTAAAAGCATTTCCTTCAAAATTTTTTATTATTTCAGAATAACCTCTCTAATTCATCTGTCCATTTTCATAGTTAACGCATTGTAGAGGTTTTTAATGCTTTCACCCTTGCATTATGTGCTAAAAATAATAATGCTAATATCAGGAATAATGTTGTATAATCAGCTTTGAAATTTTTAAACAACTTTTTGTACGTCTTTTTACATCCATTACATCATTGTATCAATCAATACATTAACTTATCTAAAATGGCATTGCTTGTTTAAATTAAGTAGACTGATCCCCTGAACACCACCCTAAATGCCATTAATTTTCATGAACCAGAATGGCTATTAAATTTTATTTGGTTTAGCATTTTCCTCTTCCTCATTAGTACATCTGTGAATTAGGTATAATGTTCAGTGCTCTGTGCAAACCTGTTGGTGATTAGAATGTGTTATTTAAACAAACAAAACTCTGTCATAACCGGGCTATACAAATTTAAAGGATTTACCAATTTTTCTCACCGGTGAAATGCGTAGGACTTCTACAGTGTCATCCAAATTTTTCACGTAGCTGAGTTAAAGAGATTGACTGGAGTGACTTTGTTAATATAAAAAGAAAACTTTTTTTTTTCAAACACTATGACTCTAAAAGGTAGGCATGAAGATGGACCAGGTATCTTACTGCCTCACTGGTATTGCCAGCTGTGAATTTTCTTGCTGTAATGAATCCCCTCGTTTTTATTGCTGTGTGCAGGGTACAGTGCTTCATTTTTCTTCCTACTTGGATTTTGTATAGAATGCACACCCCATATAGTTCTTTAAATTCACACTGTTGTGCAAACAAGTCAGTCTTTCTGTTCTCTCCTTTGTTAACTGTCAGAGTTGTGGAGCAACAGTTCTTTCATGCCCTCCGTGAGTTGCTGAACTCTACTCAAATTAAACACCGTAAGATTATCAGCAGGTTACAAAGGTGGAGTGGCTCTTTCTCTTTGGCATTTTTGTGTAACATTGTCTTGATCTGGAAGATACTAACAAATTTGAAATAGTGAAATAATCATCTCACACCCACCCCTTGTAAATTGGAAATTTGTGTCTACCATGTAAAGAGTAGGAAGAACAGATGTATAATTTTTGCTGTCCTTTGAGGATTCAAAAAAAAGTTACCTGTGTAAAATGCATAGGGATTATATTTTTAATCCAAGTACCAAGTTGGATCACCTGTCTTCCACCTGCAGTGAAGCAAAATGAAATGTTCATGGAGCTTTGTAACTAGAGAGACCCAGGTTCAAGCCTTGGTTCTACCACTTTATAACTGGGAAACCTTGGGCAAGTTCCTTCGCCTTTCCGTGTCTTCATTTTCTAATATGTAAAAGTGTTTGCAGGTCTTCTCTGTGGAGGTTGTTTTAAGACTTACATAAAGTAAACTGAGAAGGCAATGGCACCCCACTCCAGTACTCTTGCCTGGGAAATCCAAGGAGCCTCATAGACTGCAGTCCATGAGTCGGACACGACTGAGCGACTTCGCTTTGACTTTTCACTTTCATGCATTGGAGAAGGCAATGGCACCCCACTCCAGTATTCTTGCCTGGAGAATCCCAGGGACGGGGGATCCTGGTGGGCTGCCGTCTGTGGGGTCGCACAGAGTCAGACACAACTGAAGCGACTTAGCAGTAGCAGTAGCAGCAAAGTAAACTGTATAAAAGATTGAACACATGTTGTCTATCGTAGGTGCTCAATAAAGGTTAGTTTCCATTATTACGCTACTTTACATAGTAACAGTAGCTGCTATGACACATAAACCTCAAATTCCCCAGTGGCTTTATGTATGTGCATGCTAACTTGCTTCATGTCCAACTCCTTGCGACACTAAGGACTGTAGCCCACCAAGCTCCTCTGTCCATGGGATTCTCCCGCAAGAATACTGGAGTGGGTTGTCATTTTCTTCTCCAGGGGATCTTCCTGGCCCAGGGATCGAACCTGCATCTCCTGTGGCTCCCACATTGCAGGTGGATTCTTTACTGCTGAGCCATGGGGGTAACTTGATGTGGTGGAGATTATCTCCACTCTGGGAATAGTCTGGGGCAGTTGTTCCTTGTGAGCAGATGACCTTCTGTGTGGTGAGTCAGAATTCCAGTTCTCTTCCACTTGGTAGCTCTGTCCTGCACCCAGCCTTAGAGGCCTTTACATTTTGCCAGTGGCCAAGGCAAAGAGAGAACAGAGGAGGCATACCTACTTTAAAACACCATAGGAGGCAGCTGGCATACTTTGATGCTGTATATATTCCACTGGCAAGAATGAGTAGAATGATGTCACCAAATACAAGAGGGCTAAGAAATAGACTTCCAACCCGATAACCACTTTCTCATCACAACATATAATAAAGAAGTGTGCTCAGTCACTTCAGTCATGTCCAACTCTGTGACCCTATGGACTGTAGCCCCAACAGGCTCCTCTGTCCATGGGATTCTCCAATCAAGAATATTGGAGTGGGTTGCCATTTCCTCCTGTAGGGGATCTTTCTGACCCAATTATCAAACCCACATCTCATATCTCCATTGGCAGTCGGGTTCTTTATCACTAGCACCACCTGGGAATCCAACTGGACAATCACTTTGTCATCACAGTTTATAGTAAAGAAGAGAAAGAACAAATATGCATGGGTAATTTATCCTCCTCTGCCATACAGTTTATTCTTTGCCCACTTCACTGCCCCATAATCAGTTAAAACCCTGAGTTGTAACAGTATAATGGGATGCGATGGAAGAATAGCTGGCTTTTGGGTCAGGTCAGTGATTATAATCTAGTATTTGTGTCAAATGAAATTTTCTTATTTATATAGACACAGTAAAGAGTCAATATTGTTTGCTTTCTTTTCTACCAGGCATTTATCTTCGTTCACTTCTCAAATTTATATTCCTTAGATCTGTAACGAAAGATAATTCTGCTGTGTGTGTTTTCATCTAAGTGTTGACAATAGATGCTGCTAAGTCACTTCAGTCGTGTCCAACTCTGTGCAACCCCATAGATGGCAGCCCACCAGGCTCCCCTGTCCCTGGGATTCTCCAGGCAAGAACATTGGAGTGGGTTGCCATTTCCTTCTCCAATGGATGAAAGTGAAAAGTGAAAGTGAAGTCGCTGAGTCGTATCCGACTCTTAGCGACCCCATGGACTGCAGCCCACCAGGCTCCTCCATCCATGGGAATTTCCAAGCAAGAGTACTGGAGTGGGGTGCCATTGCCTTCTCCGTGACAATAGATACAAGTCAGCAAATTTATTTATCCCGTTTCTAAAGTATGTGCTCAAAGAACATTGCAAACTGTCGCAACCCGGGAAACCTAGAGACAGGATAACTATATATAATGTGATGTTCTGGATGGGGTCCCGAAACATTAGATAAAATGCCTAAGGGTGTTAGACAAAAACTAAGGAAATATGAACCAAGTATGGACTTTAGGAAATAGTAATTGTCAATATTGGTTCATTAACTGTGACAAATGTACCACAGTAATATAAGATGTTAATTATGGGGGAAACTGGGTATTAAGTATGTGAGAGCTCTATCATAAATTTTCTGTAGTCTAAAACTGTTCTAAAAGAAGGGTTTTTTAAACAAGTACACTGAAGTCACAGTGGTCTTCATATTTATTGACTGCCCATAGTGTAATATGTCATTGTTGCAGACCTGGCCTCAGCCTAACTTTTATATTACTACTGTCAATAATTTGGTCTTTCCAGTAACTGTTAATAATAGGACCTGTGTCTAATTAAAGCATCTTGCCCAGGTTTTGGCACTAGTAAATGCTTTAGAAATGTTTCTTTTCTCTTCCTCCCTTGATGTTTCTAGTAAGTCTGAAGAGGAAAGTATGAACTTCCTGAAAAGATCAGACTAATAAATTACTCAAGTTCATGACTCTAAGAAATATTAGGTATATATGAGGACGTGGTCTCAGTGTCCGGGTGATTTACCCTCCTTGTGCCATCTTTAAGTGTGTAAGAATGCAGAAACCATTTTACTTATTGGAACAACAGTCAATATATTTTTTTGTTGTGTAGTCTAAGAAAACACAACAGGCTGCAGCATAATAATGAAAATGGTTCCTAGTTTTTCCTCTTCTGAAGTTTCTAAAATGTTGTTTAGTTGCTAAGTCATGTCCAACTCTTTGCAACCCCGCGGTCTGTAGGCCACGGGGAATGTTACTGTTTAATTATACAATTAAACATATAAGTATAAAACATACATATGTTTTATACATAAACATATATATATTATGTATGTTATAAACACATAAATATAAAACATAAATATAAAACAATATATTTAAAAGTGACTAAAATCCATTCTTGAAAAATTATGTCACATCATAGTCTCTCAAATGTTATACATTTACAGAGAGGGAAAGATTCCTTATATCAATAGCATGAAGAGGCAAAACACTTGTAAAAACAGTTTTTGCTTATTTTTATTTCTCCTTATTTAACTGCCCAAATTGTGTAATACTAGGATTTATATCTAAAGGTCACGGTCGCTGAAAATTCTATAGTAACAGACTTTTAAATCTCTACATGTGTATTTTTAACTTCCTTAGTCTATTTCTTAGGATTATTCTGGTGTGATTACGATGATTTTTTTTATTTCTCCAAACACAGTTGTACCCATTTCAGCAATATTTATATGTGAAAGGAAGTGGAAGTTCGAATCCAGATTCGTTGACCCTTGAGATCGTATATTGACCTTAGTAGGTATTAACTTTTCAGATCAATAAGAGCTGTTATTGACCTCAAAGAAGAGTCAATATCTGCTTGTTAATTTTCAGCTTGAAAATGTTATATATTTTGTTCTTCATTATTACCCTACTTATATCAGGTTTTTTTTTTTAAAGGTCTTTTTCTGCCAAGATAGCATCATGTCAAAATATTTCTGTTTTAGTGTTTAAGGAGATAATCACTGGATATGGTCATCATTTTAGGGTTTTTTTGTTTTGTTTTGTTTTGTTTTTAGTTTTCTAATGGTTAATTTTAATTTTTTGTAAAATTACAACTGTCTGAGAGTCACACTGTTCAGAATAGTGATTGTGTTTTATTTAATATAGTTTTTAACACTTGAGAAACAAGTTTAAATAGTCTGTAGCTCATGGCAAGAATATTCTGACATGTATATATGAGAAATGAAAAGAAAGTTAAATTGGAAATAAGTGGTCTGAAAAGGAAATAATTAATAATGTTTTTTACCTTTCCATGTATAAATGTAAAAGATCAATGGAGGCGAATGTTCAGTATGTACGTTTTATGTGGATAAACATTAAAGGCTTTCAGGTAAGTACTTGTGTGGGTTTGAATTTTAAAAGCCTGAACTTCTAAAGTTTTATTAAGTGTTTAGGTTGTAAGTATTGGTAGAGAAGTGGCTTTTCACATCATCATTGTTTTGTATATTAACATGGAAATGTCAAGTTTTGCATAACTTGAAATGTCTCAGAATTGCCTACTGCTGAAATTCAAATGTCAGAACAATACGTCTGCACATATATGACTCTGATATTTCAGCTCTAAAAACCTCATAAATGATTCAGCATCACTTTGGCCTTGTCATGATATAACTTTAAAAACAGGGAGAATGATTTAAATCTGGTTTAGAAAGTGCTAGTCTCATTCGTGTTCTTGCCTGGAGAAGCCCAGGGATGGAGGAGCCTGGTGGGCTGCCGTCTATGGGGTCGCACAGAGTCACACACGACTGAAGCGACTTAGCAGCAGCAGCAGTCTCATTCAGTCCAGGCCTAAAGCACTAATTTCTCAATCCATTAATGGTCATTAGTCCTTTTTAAAAACTACGTAACCGTTTTGGTGAAGAATTTGAATTTTAATAAGGATTCTTTCGGTATTTTGCACAGTTGCAAAAATGCTAAAATATTTTTTAGCTTATATTTTAAGCTAAAGATTGGCTTATCTTACCCCAATTTGTGATATTAGTTAATTGTCACGGAGTCCTCACTATGAGAAAGTAAATAAAAACTTCTCTTTTTTTTCAGGAGATGAATGGTTTCCAGGTCATAAATGATAAATAAAGACTAAATGATCTGTGGAAATTGACCCTGTACTATTAATTTACTCTTCCAAAGTTTATATGACATTTGTACGTTTAAAACTGTAAACTTTAGAGCTGGAATGAGCCTTAGATGACAGAGCTGATCCTGTCATTCTAGGCAGAAAACTGTATTTTGATGTCCAGTTCCTATGTATTGCTACTTGGTTTAATAGTTTTTATTTAAACATCTCAAATATTGTTGACTACTACTGGCATATTAATAATTTGGGATAAAATTCCTTTACTACCCCTGTATTTTTGTATTATTTCCTTTCTAATGGAAAGAAAGTCTTTCCCCAGGGGAACTTTATCACTTGAAGAGGCTTATTTTCATACATGTTCCTAATAGATCTACTTCCTTTACTAGGATATTAAGTTATGACAATTAAAATAGGCCAATATTTTAATATGATAAAATTGATATGTTTGGTATCTTACCATTCTAGAAATAAAAAACACCATTAGAGTCATAACATGGAGTGTGTACCTTGGCGTGTTTCATTTTTTCTCTGCTAGGAGATTAGTGGAAAATAAGCTCTGTAAATTAAATTTTATTGCAAAATTATCTTCCGATGTTCAGCAGTGAAGATAATATAGAGTGATAAGGCTGGAGTGGATTTGTATAAGGCAATTACAGCATGAAGGCTACAAATCTGAATGAAAATTTGCTCAAGCTTTCCTATAATCTGTAGAAAACTTCATTTTGAAATGTTTAAAATTGTCTCGTTTTATGCAGTTAATATTATACTTAAGGTATATTGCAGTTTGAAAGCAGCATTACTGAATGGTTTTAGTGACCATTATCAGTGAGTAGTACAAAAAAAATACATATTTTCTCATACTTGGAAAAGTATCATTTCAAAAAGTCTCTGTGCTACTGGAGTTTCTTTTCTAAAGCTTGCTTTATCCAGTGAAGCCATTTCTCATTTTAGATAACTATTTCCCAAAATTAAGATTAAAGTGTCCACTTGTGTATTTCACTCTCACCTTGGCACATGTAAGGAGGGACTTCTATTCCAGATCTTCATTGTATAATTATATAGCTGGCCCTTGTAGCTTTACTTACACCTCAGTTCCTGAGTTTGGCCTTTACATGGTAATTACAAACAGATAAGAACAAAGACATTGTTCTTGAATTATGTAGAAAATTGGTTTGAAAGGGCCTTCTACAAGTAAACTTGAAGAAGAAAATGTGAGTGTATGCGTATGCACAAACATATATGTACCCCCTCCCACCCTGCAAACTCCAGTTCTTATGTGTTTTTTGGTCTTACGTTCTTCTCCACAAATCCATCAGGACTCATTTGGTGGGTGTCTGATATGAACAAACTAGTGTCACAAGGTACCAGAGTGTTGGAGACAGATTACAGTTGTGTCAGCATTGAGACTCCATCCCAAGGAATTGAACATCCAATAGCATTATACATCAGAAATTATTAAAGGGATATGTTCATTACGTGATGGAGAGAGAATCCTGTCATCCTTAAGAAAGAAAGAAATCCCTTTAATAAATAGTAGCCTAAAAAGGAAAAAAAACAAAACACAGTTTTCCAGAAGTTACTTTTTACTTCATCCAGGGATCTTGGAAAAGATAATTTTATTGATTGGGTACACAAAAATACTTATCAAATACTTACCATAGACTTACCGTGTAACCATTACTTCAGGCATTTCATCCAGCTAAACTGACTCTAATGCCATCATGAATGAAGACTGTGGAGGTTTCTCAAGATGAAAACAGCCCATTAAGAAGTGATCTGAACCAGTTTCAAGAAGCAGAGCTTGAGACCTGGTCTGTGAAACTTGGCTAGGAAAAAGTTCCCTCAGCGCTGGGCATATACCAGCTCTGCAGGCCCCAACTTTATTAGTGTGGAGATAAGCTGATTAGGTCTTGTCAATCAAAGGTGCCCATATCTCAATTGAGAGACACACACTCTCTCAATTTTTCTCTAAGCATTGAAGCAGGCAACAAAGAGAGAGATGTGTGGTATGCATCCCTACGGTTGTCGCCACGCAGGGTGCAAGGGTCCTGTGATGATGTGATGACTGTATTAAAGAGTACATCAATTTGTTTTAAAGTGTTTTGATTTTTTATGGTGGCATTAAGAGAGAGAACATTGTGGTTGTAGCTTTACTAGAAAGCAAAGAGTTCTAGAAGAAGAAAAAAAAAGTGTCTCTTTGAAGCCTACCAGGGCTTTGAATCTTGCTGTGCCAATGGGCGCTTAAGTGCTCCTGTAACTGGCAACCTCAGATCCACCATCAGCTTAGGAACTACCTTCCTTCCCAAATTATTCATTTAGAGGAATAGGAGGAAATGTTTAAATTGACCTAAGTGATATTAATGTTTATCAACCCCAAGTTTTTATTTATTTTTTTCTGGAGGATTTAAGATTTTGGGTGAACACACGACCTGTAATGATGGTAGTGACGTACCTTGATTTGGTTGTAAAGAAAGAAATGCTATTAAATGTTCCCCAAGCACAGATTGGGAGCATTGCTCCATTGAATTGTTTTAAACACAGTAATGAATGCCTTGCTTTACATACCCGGAAGATAAATCTGACTAATAAATATAAGCCTGTCAAAATGGAATTTGGTAGAGCTTCAGCTTGAGACCTCATCTAGTCAGTATTAAGAAAAAGATAGAGCAATGGTGTAGGGGGAAAACCTGGCCTTTTGTTCTTCACATCTGAAGTTTGTTCACTGCAGGCCCCTTTCGCACTTCAAATGCAACAACAGAAATAAGCCCTTCCTGTTCTTCCCTCACCCTACCCACACACACACACATACATACACTCACCCAGTGCTGCTCTCCTGCATGGCCACGTTGCCACCGTGGATTATCTCTTCATCAGCTATTCTTCCCATCACTCCATCCATTTCCCACTGACCAATCAGGCAGCCCTCTTATGAAAGACCAGTGCTTGTTTCAATAAAATGTGAATTCCATACACAGACGCACAGCCATTCTAGATGTTGCTTGTCACAGAACAGAAAGGCATTTGTGCTCCCCAGACTTGAATATCTTTACTTGGATATCTTTACTAGGCGTCCTATGAGAAAAACAAAGATTTTAGGAGATGAAGGCAGGGCTAGTAATAGTATCTGAAATGGAGAAGGTATTTCATTCTGTACAGCTCTGATTAGACAGAGCACACTCAGTGATAAGTGTGAGTACCACACACGTGAGTGTGAACATGCTTGTGGGTACTCAGAAAGATGTGTTCAGCTTTTAAGACATGTGAGACAGAAAAAACTGGTTTGTCACAGGTTCTCTACTGACCCAGATAAGGGTAATTGCGGTGATGATTCTGTTCCAAAGACTGTGATCGAGAAGTATCTTCTCAGTTGGTTAGACCAAGGTCAGTGATGCTTAGAAATAGGTGTACTTTAACATATACAGATTTTCATATACTCATATGTATATATTCATACATATACTCAGAATATTTTACAGGAAGACATTGTATTAACTAGATTTAATAGCAATGAGGTCTCTGGAATACTCACCGTTTTGTTTTTATTTTTTTCCTAAGAAAAAGTTTACATGCAACTTTCCAGAAATATCTTTTTTAAAAAATGGGTATCAATGCATTCACCTATTGGCTATGTGTATCTTTCTCTTGTGGGAGGAACTTGGTTAAGCATTTTCTTATTGCTCAGCTTTGTAGCTTAATGTTACTTTTTCAGAAAAGACTCTCCTGACCGCTCCATTTAAAGATTTCCCCTCCTTTTGTTTGAGGCCCTCCCTCATAGCACTGACCCTAATTTATAAGGATTATCCATAACTCATTTTTCACTCGTCTTCTCCAGAAGAATATAAGCTTCCTGAGGGGCATTTTGTTACATGATTGAAAGAAATGAGCATCTCTGTTCTTTTATTACAAAGGAAAGTGCTTATTTCTGGAAGTTTCCCACTAACCTTTAGCATTATAAGAACTATAGCCTTTTCCCAGACCACTCTTAAGGAGATATATTGTGGCTATGTGACATTTAAGGATTTGCCTTTGTCTCTCACTGGGCTGAAATTCTTAATACATTCAAGTAGTTCTGCCAAAAATACCATTGTGTTTGTGGGTTTTTTTCTTTAACAATATTACATTTTCTCAGCAAAGTGATAGTTAAGTCTACTTAAGCTAGTCTACCATGCAGCAGTATACTCTTTAATAAGCATTTGGTGGTAGCATTTTAAGCCAATAATGAGTATGGATTTGCTTTTAACTTATTTGCATACTTTAGTGTTGAGCTTTGTTTTTCTCCCTATTTACCAAGAATGATTTCCTAAGTTTACTTTGGTAATTGTTTTTAGGCTATGAAAATGATGGTGGAAATTAGGTTGCAGTATAATAATGTTGCTTTATCATGAATTCGGGTATAATGTTTCTCTCACTGAAATCCTAAAATAAGGGCCATGGGAAGAAATGGTTGAATTTCAGGGCATTTGTTTTAGTAGCTTTGACTTGTGTAAACCTCAGTTTTCCACTTAATTATATGCTGAGTAAAGCATATAACCATTTCTCTTTTGCTGCTTTTAAGGCTATAACAAATATTTAAATTAGCCAACATTAAGCTGTCAGCCTCTTCAGTTCAGAGCAGTGATTTCAGAAAATTAATTTTTTTTTAATTTAGAAGTTTAACTCAAAGAGATTAAGATATTTTGGCATGATTTTCTGATCACTGATAAATGAAAAATGTTATTTGAATAACATTGGTAATTCCACACTGAAATAGATCACCCTTAGAATCAGCATTTGAAAAAGCCTCCTCCAAAAAACAGTCCTCAAAGCAAGAATTTAGGGATCCCTTAGAAATATATAGCAGAAGAGTACAGGCTGGAGACTGCTGGCTCTTATTCCCCTGTCAGAAATATTGTCCACCAATAAAGAAATAATTTTTTGAGTTGCTTCAGTGTTCCATCTCCTCACAAATTAAAAACAAAAAAATCTATTATCATAGTCTTTATGAAATACCAGAATTCACCAATGCCACTAGACACCCTTAGCCCCAGAAACACTACTTTTTACCTCATCAATGTAGAAGGAATATTTTGAGTCACTTGATGAACTTTTCCTCAGGAAGAAAATTTATTTAAATAAACTATGTCAGATGCTTATTTTTCTACTTCTCAAATGCCCTTTCAAGTAAATTGTCATACAGAATATTCCTTAGTTACAGCTAGTTTATCACGAGTAAACAGGCATAACTTCTGACACTGGAGGTTTAAAGAATCATCATTAAACCACCAGAATTCAAAAGCAATAATGTTTTATTATTTAAAAATAATCCTTTTTTTTTTTGTATTTTATCTTTAGGCATTAATACTTGTTCAAGAATTAGAGAGCCATGATCTTCTGTTTCTTTATGTTTTCCTTTCAATTCTGTTTTGCAAGTGTGTATTTCCAAAGACAACTATGAAATATATTTAGGATAATTCAGTAAATACTACCTCAGTTTTATTTTCTTTTAGCAAGTTATATTTTGTTAAGTAACAAATACTAGGTAATTTCCAGAAATGGAAGGATTTAGAAGGCAGTTTTATCTTTGTGTGTGTGTATGTATGTGTGTGCGTGTATATATATGACTATATAAAATAGATTTTCTTTTATAGCAACATCTAAGTATCTCTTGATTCAGATAGTTTTATCATAGCAATCACATGTTGTAGGGAGCTCTTTTGTACCATTAATAACAACTAAAACAAATCATCTTTTTAAGGGAGAGAAAAAGAGAGAAGAGGGAAAAGATGGAATTTGAAAGGGGGGGGGGTGGAAATCTGTTCCTATTCCTTCCCTGAGGCTGAACTGTTTATCAGTCTATCCTCATTCGATAAAAGTGAATTTTATAATAAAATTTTCCCTAATCGGGCACTGTCAGTGGAGGTGTCTTATCGCTGAGAGGAAAATGACACCGATCCTATCGGAAAACAGAAACGATGTCACCATGTTCCCAATCACGGCTCTTCAGCCCCCATATCTACCTTCTCCACAAACACCAAGCAGTGCTTTTTTCATAAGAACATCAAAACCCAGCAAAGTCATTAAAATTGCACCCGCGTAGAGTTGCAGGACCAGCCGCACTAGCGCAAAATGGGATGTGGGAAAACAGACTCTCTAAATGTGCTAATTCCATTGTCACGTGTTTACGGCTTAATTTTAATCAGTTAAAAAAGCCACACATTGCAATAAATTGGCATTATCTTCTGTGACACCAGAAGACACAGTTGGTTCAAGGATTTAGAGGGTCACTGGCAACAGTATATAGTATTACAGACAAAGTATTTTTACGCTTGAACTACGGTAGCTAAGGTACAATCCCCAGTTAAGGCTGCAAACAAAGACTGTAACCGACATTGCACTAGGTTCAACTCACAGACCACCTTCGTCCTTGGGTGGACTTTGTATGCAAAACAAAGAATTTCGAGAATTTTTAACAGAGTAATTTATTCATCATATAAAGAAATTTTAAAATAGCCTTTCAGTGCTGTAGCTTCATTGCATTCTTGGCAGCCGACCAAATGGTCTTTCCTTAGGTCCTCTCAGTAGACTTGTTCTCCAGTCCTGATGTTTCATTGACTGTGTTTACACTGACCATTCGACTTGCGAGCCTAAACAAAGATACATTAACACGCTTGAGGAAATGCAAACAGAAAATAGTGTCATTGACCATTGTTGAAGGCCAACAATGAAAGACTGTCTCTAATGGTCTTAATTTATTAACGTCAAATTAGCACCCATGTATTTTTACACAGTTACGTTCAGAAATTACTGAAGTAGAAACTACTGGCAAACTTAATTTTAATTTGTTCCAGGGCGTTGTTCTTTGGATATACATATCTCTGTTTCAAAGCAGAATAATCCCTTGGACATGGACTGACTATTCTGCATGAGAATATCTGGGAGTAATTTTTAGACAAAAAGATTTATTTTTCCGTGGCAAAGTATAAGATATCACTTTGGTTCTCTGATATTTCAGCTTTGTAAATTGCCAATACATTTATTAATACAACATGGTTTTAAAACATTAGGCATCATCAAGTTTATTTTAAAGAGTGATTAAAATGTCTACAGAAATGTTGGGAATTGTCAAACCTCTATGGTTTGTGAAATAACTGTGGGTGAAAAAAAATCTCAATTTCACCTTGAAACTAGTTTTTTTTTTTAATTGACATATCTGACCTTGAGGGAGAAAAAAATAAATCAAGTGCAGGCACAACTTTTATGGAATGAAAGAGCTTTAGAATTAAATCATTTGGCAGTGACTACAAAAAATAAACATTTGTGTGGCTTTTGTTTTAATTTTGTTTAGCACTTTATTGATTTCTTTATACCAGAAGCAATAGAAATAAAAGATGAAGTAATAGTGAACCAAACAAATAATTTTTCAGTGCATTGTGCTTATCTTCACTGTGAGTTTAGTTTTCTATAGTCAGTGTCAAATTGATCAGACCTCTGCTGTGTGATTGAAGTTCATTTTTAAAAAAACAAAAAACAAACCTCACATTGTACGTTAAAATGGTTAAGTTGTAGTGTCACTGAAACAGTTATTCTGATTGTACTCACTTTGCCACAGAGGCTGGCTGAGTTACTCTACTTCTTCCATGTTTAAACAGCTTGAGTAAATTTACAGGGTCACTTTTTTTTTTTTTTCCTTTTTAATAATAGAAAAAAGGAATGAGTGCAAATTTTGAGCACAGTTCTTTTCTCTGCTAGGATTAGCAGCCTGCTCTGCATGAAGGGAGGGAAAAGTTGGGAGTATATGTAAAGAATTTTCCTGTAGGATAGCTCTTGGTATTTTAAAGGAGACACTCACGAAAACTAACAGGCAGATGATTTGGGTACAATGGAATGCTGGGTTTTGTCACATCTAAAAAAGTAATTTCATTGATTTTGCTCAGACTTTATGAGTAACTGTGCGTCTTTTGTCAAAATTTTTTCTTTCCTTGTCTTTTTTATTTTTTTCTTTTGAGAAGAGTTAATTTACATTTTTGAATATGTGTGTGTGTGTGAGATATGTATTTTCCTTATTGTACATTAATGTTAAAAAGGTTGAGGGAGATGATTGTTATGTGCTGCCTTGAAAGGAAAAGCACCTTCTCTATAGTTGCTGGAAATCCATAGGATGTGTTGATTGAAGGTTTATGGATGGCAATGTATTTATCAAGTTCATTCATGATGTAGGAGAACAGAGTTTATTCACTTTCTTATCGCCTGTACCATAAAATAATAGGCCTCTGTTTAATTAGCCTAATACAATTGTTAAATTGAAATAATGTTTCTGATTTAAAATATGTAATGCATGTACTTAGTGTCTTTTCAGGAAAAGATTATTTTAAAAGAGATTACAAATCACAGTGTCATATGCTATGCTGACAGGAAGCAACTATTGAAATATTAACTCAGCCACAAAACACCATGTTTCTTTAGATTTTTGGCAGTGGAGCAAATAGAAAAATTTCAAACTTATTTAAAAAAATGTAACGCTTCATGTTGAATGAAAAAGATCTTTTTATGTATATGTTTTATTTATTTTCAGCTTATTTTAGTTTCACAAATAACAGTGAACATCATGATGCAATAGAAACATAATTATTTTATGTGTACCTCTCATTTTTAAAACCATATTTTTTAACTCTATTTATAACTACAAAATTGAGTGCTTTCCCACATCAGTTAATGTTGTATTATACTTTTCTACACATAGGCTGCGCCATTGAGCCACTAGTCAAAGAAATATTTCTTGAACTGCCTGTAGTGCGTGGACATGGAACATAGAGCAAATGGTAATGAAAAAGACCAGTTATTAGCTTTTTAAATGTTTGTTACTATAATTAATATAGGAAAAAGGCATATTTTGATATAACTAACATTTTTGGTTATAAGATATTTTCTAATAATTTTAGATTTAATGCTTTTTAAAAATAGTTTAAGTTTCAAGTTTTAATTACTCCGTATTTTCTACAGATATTAGTAAGTGTATAAGAAAAACATAAATCTAGAAGAAATATAATTTTTAATTTAGATGCATGACATCATTTTAGTATTTTTCTATTGACTGAGGACTATCTCAGATTTATTGTAATTTAAAAGGTAAATACTTTTAAATAACTTTGAAGTGTCAGATAATAATTAACATAAATATGTCCCTGGAAATTTTACATTGAAATCTAACTATTTAACTTTCGTACCTACATAAGAAATTTGTGAAGTCCAAATGAATAGTGTTTCTCTTCTAGTGGAAGAGAAATTGTTCAGTAAATCTAAGTAAGAACAGTTAACAAACTGTTATGCATTTTGAGTAAATACTGCATTTTCCTTTTAATTTTTATTAATATTGAGACTTACTGGCATATGAAAAACTGTAGTAATATCTCTATTGATTTTTGTTCTTTGATTCTAGAATATATTAAAATAATAGATTTTAAATAGTATTTGAAACTATATTACATTTCAACCTCAATGTTTCTTAACTTGCATATGTTAGAAAATAAACTTTTAAGTATAACCTAATATTTTTGTTACAAATATGAGAAAGCTAACTTTTATATATAGTTTACGTATGTATAACTAAATCTGACGTCATCTTTTGATCTTTAAATTTTGTGGATCTGCAGATTCTGAAAGCAGAGTGCTCAGGGACTATTTCTTTGCATAAATTCATTCATTTTGTGTAAATCTTTGTTTTCTTAATGACCTTGAGAAAAGTAAGCTATTGTTCTCTGTTAATGCAGAAGTCTGGGACTGAAAATTTAAGCAATTAATATTATAATTAATTGATGGCAAAAGTTCTGGAAATGTCACTGTGGTTGGCAAATGCAACTCCTGCTTGCATCCCGAGTTCCCAAGGCTTTGCATGGTCCTACTCATAAACGCTTCCCTAGATACCCATTACTTCATATCTGAATCTTCAGGGGAAAGTTTCTAGAAAGTATGTTCAGCAGCCAGTTACATGTTCAGGAAGTCCTTCCCATTGTTTATACTGAGGCTGACTCACTGCCAATTTGGACACAGTATCTCGGTTTATCATAAAAAAAAAAAAAACCTTACTTGGATCAAATAAAAATCTTTTCTGTGTAGTACAACATATGTTTGTAAAACACCATATTTATAGCTTATAATATAATTTATTTTATAAAATGTGGTTTTCTTAGGAGTGTAACTTTTTACCAGTTCATGAATTCATAAATGAATGTCAGCTCCATTTTTCATTACCAAGAATAATGTGATGTGAAAATGTATTATCGCTTCCATTTATATCATCTTAATTTTATTAAGAAAAATAAGTCTGATATTAATCACATTAGAATTAACAGCATGATTTGAAATTTACGGCATCAGATTAACATATATTTCATTTCTTATTTATATTGTGTAGTTAAATGTTGTTTTCTGATGGTGACTAGAGTAAAATACCCTGATGCTGGGAAAGATTTGAAGGCAGGAGGAGAAGGGAGTGATAGAGGATGAGATGACTGGATGGCATCACCGACTCAATGAACATGAGTTTGAGCAAACTCTGGGAGTTAGTGAAGGAAGGACAGGGAAGCCTGGCGTGCTACAGTCCATGGGGTTACAAAGAGTCAGATACAACTTAGTGATTGAACAAAAACCACGACAATAGGTACAAAAGCCAAGGTAGTATAATTGTGGAAAGATGATGATTCTTGTAACTCAGACTGTGTTCTGGGAATCTGCCAAGTTGGATAATTGATATTGTTAATCTGTTACTTGTCAAATACCTCTATGGTATGATTTGAGATACCCAGTAAGTGCTGTATTGGTGATGTGTCCAAATCCAAGACTAACAGTTATTCCAAAGTGTATAGTATTGTATTACAGAACATGTCTCTCTGTTAATGACTGTAGATTACCTGGGTCTTTCTGGAAAAGAGTGCTGTTTTATTAATAAATGAAGATGAGTACTAAGGATTAGCACTTAGACACACATCTATGTCCCCAGAACTAGATTGACCTTTATTTAGGTATTACTGCATCTTAAAATGGCTAGACTGACTTTCACTATCTGGCGGTTATGTTTGTTACCATCTCTCTTAAAATAAGGCTGTGTTGTGTACCTGAAATTCATCATGGGGCCCAAGGTGGTATTTCATAGCTATTTTAGAGCAGCTGAAACTGAAGTATCAAGAGAAATATGCTATACACATTAAGATGCTATGGCAGAAGGGGAGGAGAGGTATGTGGTCTCCCATATAAGCACCAAATTTACAAGTCTCAGAAGGAATTACACAGACCAGGATGTGATGGAGATTTTCATATTAGCAGCTTTGTGCTCCAGGTATGGAGCCAAGAGAGCTGTTTACTAAACAATGGGAGATAATTCTCCTTTGAGAGGTTGGAGATTTCTAAATAAGATCCCTTGTATGTGCTTGGTGGCTGAAGTCGTGTCTGACTCTTTGCAACCCCATGGGCTGCAGCCTACCAGGCTCCTCCATCCATGGGATTTTCCAGCCAAGAGTACTGGAGTGGGTTGCCACTTCCTTCAGGGGATCTTCCCAACCTGGTCTCCTGCATTGTAGGCAGATGCTTTACCATCTGAGCCACCAGGGAAGTCCATCCTATAGCATTGCCGCTGCTGCTGCTGCTAAGTCGCTTCAGTCGTATCCGACTCTGTGCGACCCCGTAGACGGCAGCCCACCAGGCTCTCCGTCCCTGGGATTCTCCAGGCAAGAACACTGGAGTGGGTTGCCATTTCCTTCTCCAATGCATCAAAGTGAAAAGTCAAAGTGAAGTCGCTCAGTCGTGTCCAACTCCTAGCAACCCCATGGACTGCAGCCTACCAAGCTCCTCCGTCCATGGGATTTTCCAGGCAAGAGTACTGGAGTGGGGTGCCATTGCCTTCTCCAATCCTATAGCATTACCCAACAGCTAAAAATTACCAGGTACGTAAATGGCATTTTGCCATTTAGCATTTTGCCCTCTTCACAGAGCTAACCCCCATAGCAGTGTTGTCTATAATGCTGCTGGCTAATATCTGTACCTTGGTGAGTATGAGCACTGACTAGCAAAGAGAGTATCCAGGGAAAACTTCGGAAGGTGGTAACGTGATGTTGCTATGAGCGCACTTCTGAATGTGGGTAAAAAACCAAATCAGTACCACCTGGGTGCTTAGTAACAGCACAGCTTCCTGTGCCCCGATGATAATTGACCGGATCAGAATCTCTGGAGGTGTGGCCCAGGCATCTTCACTTCTGAGAAGTAACTTCTGGTGTTTCTGAAGCATCCTAACTTCTGAGGCTTATTGCTTTCATGTATGAAGCATGTATGAACCTGAGAGAGCCTGTGCTTTGAAACTCCACGAGCTTCTCTGCAAAGTCTGCTTTTCTCTGGAGAATTGTCTTTTCTCTGCAGAGTGTCCATTTAGTACCACCAATTGCCTGCATTTTGGTGCTCAGACGCTCAAAGACATAATTAAGGGAATTTCTTCTTTAAAAGCTTACTGCCCAGTGTCTCGTACCATTATATGGCTGGTTTATTTGTTGGTCCTTCTTCAAATATGAAGTGAAATGTTGCCCTGAACAGCATCAGAGTAAAATATAAGAATTATCTTCTGTGAAAAATGAAGTCAGGGCATACATCTGGGAATCCAACTGACTCTCAACTGCCTGTGTACAAAAATGTTTTTTAAGTTTGAAAACAGATAGCTGCCTGAAGGTCGCATATTTCAGGTCAGTTTCCCTGTTTCCTTCATTTTTGCCCTGTGGCAAAGCAAGGAAAGACTTCCAATGGAAGAAAAAGAGAAGAAAACCCAATATTGGCACTCCAGTAGTAAGGGGATAATGAAGAGTGAGCCTGGAATTTCTAATCATTAGGATGTTGGAATATTCTAATTTTCAGTTGGATAAATTAGCATGCAATATATTTCAGGTTGAAAGTTCCATGAACGTTGACCATATTTTGAGACATAAGCCAAAAAGTGTAGTACCTTTAATGAAATAAAATATTTAAATAAAGTGTTTAACATTCAAAGTGAAGCATTGTTTGTATAACAACCTGGGTATCTCTGTGCAGGATATTTCTCTGAAGAGGCTAAAATGCCAGCTGAATTTTTATCTATTTTCTCACCAACTTCTGGTGTCAATAAAGGAAGTCAGCACATTTTGTCTCTTTGAAGTTATTGTCTGCCTTAGAATTTTTTCACGTTCCTCCTACCTGGTTTCTGCTGAAAGAACCAAGGTATAAGAATTAATAAATAACAGACTAATAATAACAGTTCTGGTAAACATTTATTGAGCAGTTATTATGTGCCAGGTGCCATGTTAAAGAGTTTATATAGATTATTTCCTTCAATTCTGAAACAGCCCTATGAATAGTATTATCCTTCCTTTACAGATGAGAAAATCAACAACCAATGCAACTAATATCAATATTTATCAAGCATTTTCTATGTGCTAGGTCCTACCCTGTGCTATTCCCTATGTTATCTTAATCTTCAAAACATTCTGTCTGTGGTAGATGGGTATTTATTTTTATTTCACACATGAGGAGACTGAAGTTGAAAAATGAAGCGGCTTATTCAAAATGACATTAACTGGCAGATACTAGAGTTTGCATGGCCTCTTGATTCTTCATTCTACTTGATGTTTGTCCTAAGCTACATGTAAACTATCTTCCCATCTTATTTATTCTTTCCATGTTTATACTCCGAAGAAAAAACTAGTAATGTCTCATGTATCCAGTGACCCATCTCAAGGAAATGTACTCTTTTCTAGGGGACAACACTAATCTTGGAAAGATATCTTAGGATGCCTTAAAAAAAAAACCCACAACAAAAATGCATTATTTGGTAATGGTTGAGAACATGTGTTTGAATCAGGCTTCGGTTTAAGTCCTGCTTTACTAGCTGTGTAACTTTGGAAACTGATACTCTGGCTCAGTTTCATCATCAGTTAGATGAAAATAATGATAGTATTTTGTGTACCTAGTTAGCGCTCAGTGAAAGGTATTAGGGGTGGGTGTTGTTGATGTTATTCCTCCATTTAAGTCGTTTAAAAAGTTAGTTTTTCAATTCTTTAGTTGTTTGCTTATTTTTATTTCTCAACCCTCAGCAGAAGGGTTAAATTAAAGTAAGAAGGCTAGACACCATAAAATAAGAGAATTACTGTTAAAGAAAGAGTCATAAAACTGTCTTTAAACAATCAAATAATGGTTGCTCATAATAATAAATTTAAGTCAATTAAAAAAATGGGAAATATTCTCTATTCTTTGTTCAAGGAGACAATGAAGGGTATTTTCATGGTGTATTTTAGAAGTTTCTCATTAATTAAATAAATGTTTGTTGCTTGAAGTTAAATCAGTTTTAATTATCTGGAAAGTTTTCTTTCCTCAAATACCCTGTTTCACTACAATGCTAGATAAATTAGTTGTTACCCAAAGCCTGTAGTGCTTTAAGTTTATTAGGGGTGACAGACCCAAAATGCTACAGGGTTCACTCATGTAAACCACGTAACATAGTGAGTTGAGCTTATCGTAGCTGATCTTGAGGGAGCATGCCCCCACCTAAAACCATTTGGTGTTTAAAAACATCGTGCTGGCCAAAGAGATGTGCCTGGAGCCGGCATTTAGCTCAAAGTTCATGACCCCCTGGAACAGATCGCATTCATGGCCTTTCAACTAGCTGTGTGCATGTTCACCTTGGAATCTGCTCCACTACCTGAAAAGTCTGAGTACCTTAGGAGTCAAGACTAAGCCTTAGACCTGTTTATGTCCCACTGCCTTTCCTGCCCAGTACCTGCATTTGGGGGTTATATAACTCTTGCTAATGACACAGGGTGTGTTTACTGGGAGTGGTGGGGGTGGTGGATGGGGGGGTACATATGCATGAACTCCAAACAACATCCATGAAATTGTTTCATTGGTACACATGAAAAGACAATGATGTTCATATGTTTGGTGAAAATTTTTCAAGAAACAAAAAGGTAACACTAGAGCCCAAAGGAGATTGTGTCTCCTGTGCTGTCTGTTCTTAACTGGGAGGCAGCACAATATAAGTGGAAAGACCATGGAATGAAAAAGAGATCCAGATTTTAATTCCAACTTCATCATGTGCTGTCCTTTAGGACAGATGTAGGATAATTATTCATTCTCTGCTTCCTCCTGCTTCTAGAGATCTTGATATTTTCTAGCAAGCTCGGTAAGAAGTGCATTAAAAATGCATGGTAGTTGAGGTAGATCCAAGATCTAGTTGTGAAACGACCTTCAGAACATACCTGTCATATTGCCTAAACGAATGAAGCAGTAATTCTTATTCCAGTAAACACTACAACTCCTTCACTTCCCCCCCTTATTTTAAATGAAGTAGAACTAATGCCAGCATCTACCTTACCTTTGTTTTTGTAAACAATGTTCCCCCAAAGCTTCAGGACATGATAAATTGTTGAAGTGTTCAATTTGTGTGTGTGTGTGTGTCTGTGTTGTGTAACCTTTCATTCTCATCGATCTCTTCAGGTTCCTAGGGAATACTAGAGTTTTTTATAATACTAAAGTTTTAATTCCACTTTATATGAGTTACTTAAATTACAGTACTCATTGTATTCTCTGAATCATCAGTTCCCAGGTATCTGAGTTTAAAAAATCAAATCAATCAAGTGACGAGTACTGTTTAAGGCACTGGAAAGAGCATGAATCTAATAGGCAAGACAGAAAATAAAATTGGTGAGCACAGTGTAGAAAGATGCATTGGGTGAAGGAAGATTTCAATGTCCTGGTCTAATTTTGGAGATTCCCAGGTGAGCAAAGGAAAACACCAGATGAATTCGACTTGGCTGGCAGTAGACTGTCTTGCTAAATTATTTGTGTGGCATTCCCCAGTCTTAAACCCCGATATTTGCATTTCCTCCTTGAAAAGATTTAGCTCAACCATTTCATTTTAAGAGATAAAATAATTGCGTACCGATGCATCAGGTGGCTGTTCCATGTTTACCCAGCCAGTTAGGGGCAGAGGACAGATCTAGATTCCATGTCACTGTTGTACTTCGCTTCACTAACATGCAGTTTCCATGACCACAGGGACCTTGTATGGTTTGCGCACCACTGTATATCTCTTTGGTGCTAATAGTAGGCACTAAATAAATATCTGTAGAATGAATGATTGATTTCTCTCTTGAGATTTCATAGCCTAAAAATCTTTTTGCTTTCCCTCACCTAATGATGTCTTTCCCTTGGCACAGAAAGCTAATGAAAGTTGGGTCGTGTTCCTGTGGCTCGTTTCCACTTTCTGGTTTACTGATAGATCTAACTTATGGATCTTTTCATTATAATCTCTGTAGATGTTTTCATAAATGTACAAGACATTCATCATGTGCATTTAAATATCACCGATGCTTGCCTTCTCTTTACAAGAGTGCATTTTGATAACAGCCAGACGTACAGCGGGTTTCTGCTTCCTGCAATAAACGATTGTTTGTGTCCATCATGTTCTCAAGACTGTTTGGTTCATCTTTGTCCATGATATGTGTGTGCCCTCCAGGGAAACATGCTGGCTTCATTTTATGGTTCAGTTGAATTAATGCCATCTTCATTTAAAGTAGAAAATGTTAAAGTAATTACAGAACTAAATTACCTTTCCCTTTATGAAATTAATGTTTAAGATATAACTTGAAGGATAGCACTCTGTTATTCTCATGATTATTTATGAAGATATAGTCATAAAATCATTTCATAGCTTTGTTTACTTTCTAGGCAGCCCTGGAACTATTTAAGGCCATTCTGCTTGATAAACTTCACCGTTTTACCATTTAGATTGTTCTGTTCAGTTAATACTGTTGCATAATTTTCAATGATGTCTTCTTGAAGTGAATTTTTACACTTACCTGTTAATTGTACAGCAAAGTTTAAACCTCTCAGAGTATTCATGATGATTTTCCTCTGTTCATTCTATATATTTATCTTTTGCCTTTCCCCATCCTGTTTCCTCTGAAAAGACTAGAACTTCCCATTTCTACTCATTAACAGTTCTTTCCTACCTGAATTATATATGCATATTATTTTAGCATGCATTTAATTTCCCAATCATTTCTGAGTAGCTACTAGGTATGGTGCACTGAGCTGACATTCAGCTGACACTTATATTTAATAGTCTCAGAACTGTGCCATTTTCAAAATATAAACTTTGGGATGTAAAGAAAATAAAATCTATTTCAAAGTGGAACTTTGGAATAAATATCAAACTCTCAAGAGTATCTTGAGGTGGGGTGTTGATTATTGTTACCTGTAATAGTAAAAATTTAATAATGCATTACTTTCATAATCAGAAGACTTAACAATAAGATGTTTCCTGGTAACTACATCAAGAAATCCCTTGTCCTATCAGATCAGTTCAGTTCAGTCGCTCAGTTCTGTCTGACTTTTTGCAACCCCATCGATTGCAGCATGCCAGGCCTCCCTGTCCATCACCAACTCCTGGAGTTTACTCAAACTCATATCCATTGAGTCGGTGATGCCATCCAGCCATCTCATCCTCTGTCGTCACCTTGTCCTCCCGCCTTCAATCTTTTCCAGAATCAGGGTCTTTTCAAATGAGTCAGTTCTTCACATCAGGTGGTCAAAGGATTAGAGTTTAAGCTTCAACATCAGTCCTTCAATGAATATTTAGGACTGATTTCCTTCAGGATGGACTAGTTGGATCTCCTTGCAGTCCAAGGGATTCTCAGGAGTCTTCTCCAACACCACAGTTCAAAAGCATCAATTCTTCGGTGCTCAGCTTTCTTCACAGTCCAACTCTCACATCCATACATGACCACTGGAAAAAACATAGATTTCACTAGACAGACCTTTGTTGGCAAAGTAATGTCTCTGCTTTTGAATATGCTATCTAGGTTGGTCATAACTTTTCTTCCAAGGAGCAAGCGTCTTTTAATTTCATGGCTGCAGTCATTTTGGAGCCCCCAAAAATAAAGTCAGCCACTGTTTCCACTGTTTCCCCATCTATTTGCCATGAAGTGATGGGACCAGATATCATGATCTTCATTTTCTGAATGTGGAGTTTTAAGCCAGCTTTTTCACTCTCCTCTTTCACTTTCATCAAGAGGCTCTTTAGTTCTTCTTTGCTTTCTGCCATAAGGGTGGTGTCATCTGCATATCTGAGGTTATTGATATTTCTCCCAGCAATCTTGATTCCAGCTTGTGCATCATCCAGCCCAGCGTTTATCATGATGTACTCCACATATAAGTTAAATAAGCCAAATTTCCCGATCTGGAACCAGTCTGTTGTTCCATGTCCAGTTCTAACTGTTGCTTCCTGACCTGCATACAGATTCCTCAGGTCAGGTGGTCTGGTATTCCCATCTCTTTAAGGATTTTCCAGAGTTTGTTGTGATCCACACAGTCAAAGGCTTTGGCATAGTCAATAAAGCAGAAGTAGATATTTTTCTGGAACTCTCTTGCTTTTTCAGTGATCCAGAGGATGTTGGCAATTTGAACTCTGATTCTTCTGCCTTTTCTAAAACCAGCTTGAACATCTGAAAGTTCATGGTTCACATTGTGCTAAAGCTTGGCTTGGCTTTAGTAATGTTGAGCATAACTTTGCTAGCATGTGAGATGAATGCAATTGTGTGGTAGTTTGAGCATTCTTTGGCATTGCCTTTCTTTGATATTGGAATGAAAATGGGCCTTTTCCTGTGGCTTGTGGCCACTGCTGAGTTTTCCAAATTTGCTGGTGCATTGAGTGCAGCACTTTCACAGCATCATCTTTTAGGATTTGAAATAGCTCAACTGGAATTCCATCACCTCTACTGGCTGTGTTCATAGTGATGCTTCCTAAGACCCACTTGACTTCACATTCCAGGATGTCTGGCTATAGGTGAGTGATCACACCATCCTGATTATCTGGGTCATGAAGCTCTTTTTTGTACAGTTCTTCTGTGTATTCTTGTCCTATATCTTAGTGCATAATATGTACAGGGAATGAACTGTACATATCTGGGTGATATTTTTCAAATTTTTCGATCATGACATAATAAATACATTTCACATCACCATGCATATTACACACATATACACATAACATAGCTGAAATGAATATTTCACAAAAAGATACATATCTTTTTAAGTATGAGTAATGTACACTTTTAACTCTGTATAGGCAGAGAAGCCTGGTGAGCTATAGTGCATGGGGTCGCAAGAGTTGGACACAGTGTAACAACTAAGCCACCACCAATGCACACTAATATTTTCTAATCTTGTCTTTTTTTTTTTAAGAAATTTCAGTCTTGATTTCTAAATTGATTTTATAGTCCATCTACAAAGTCACAGTCCACAGTTTGTGTTGGGGGTACACAGATAAATCTTTTTTAGTCCTAATTTACAGCTTGTATATTCTAATAAGAAACATAATGCATGTATAAAAAGAACTCTTATTGAGGTATTCGACATGTAAGTTCTATAAGATAATATTTCCTGAATATCTAACATCTATGAACCGCAGCCACAACATTCATTTCATCTATGTACCGCTATTCAGTTTTATTTACTTAACATTTTTGTATCAATCAGCTTTAAGAAGATGGAAATTTTTTTATTACATAGCCTTGTCCTATGTGAAATCATGAGTTAGATGCTACAGTTTCTTCTAATACCTAAATACGTAAGTAATTGTATAAATACTAAAGTAAAAAAAGATTTTATGTATCACTGGCAGACCCCCACTCTTTGGTAAATAGTTAAAAACGAAGCATGTTACAGGGGTTTGGGAAATTAAGTCTGGATTTACAGAGAGGGTAGCACTTGGGGGTGGGCCTTGAAGGTGGAAGAGGTCACAAAGGAGAACATCTGCTGTGGATAGAGCACTGTGAACAAATGCACAGTGAATAAAAAGTTGTTTGGGGAACAGCAAAGTAGAAAGTTTAGCTACAGGCATTGAACACAGGTGGGGATTTGCAGGAGGTAAGGAAGGAAAGGCAGTGAGAACGTATAGGACCATGAATGCCAAAGAGGTGGGTCTTAATGTCATGGGCAATTAAAAGCTATTAAAGGTATTTGAACAATGGGGTGATATAATGAAACCTATACTTAGGGAACATTATCCCAGCAGTAGTGTGGGAAAGAAACTGAAAAGAAAGGACTGATTTGAATTATAATGTAATTTTAAAAATTGTGTTTTTAAATCAGACATAGATCTTATGTCTTTCATTAGATTAAATAAACACCCTTCCAGCCCGTCAAGAACTGCAGGAGGGTACAAGACGGGGAAGAAAACACCACCAGACCACCAGACCCACTCACTGTTTGACTTTCAGCAAATCGTTTACTCATTCTCTATTTCTGTTCTTTTTTTCAAATGGGATGAATAATGCCTATCCTTTCTCATAGACCTGCTGAGAAAAGCAAATGAAAAAAGTGTGAAAACCTTATGCAAATAAATGTAAATTAGCTTTCTTATTGTATTTGAACTTTTTGAGCCAAACAGGTGACCTGATAATAATTATGATTTAGGAGATGAGTCTGACCAGTGGCACACCAAATAACTCAGAAGAGAAAGAACCGTGAGGAAGAGCATTTAGGACACTGTGGCAGCAGGCCATAGAAGTCTTAATTAAGCTTGAACTAGAGTTGTAGAATTAGGAATGAAGAAAAGAGGGCAGATGAAGAGACATCACTGAGGCAGACTCAACCAAGGCTCAGCCATTGGGCTGTAAGGACAGGCAGTGGGGAGCATGGAGTGAAGAGAGGGGAGGGGAGAGAAATTCTTGGTGGTTCCAGGTTTCCTTCTGAGTAAAAGGTGTGCCATTAACGGTAAAGGAACATTGAAAGAAGGAATAGGTTTGGGGGTGGGGGAAGACCCGAGTTTCAGGTATCAACAAGACGCTCAAGTTATACTGTTGAGCAGGCAGTTGGAATTTGAAGATTAAAACTTAAGAATGAGGTTATAGCTGGATATATAGAATATAGACATAAACTGTCCTTGAAGTGATGATAATTTAAGCCTATGTATTTCAAACTTTTGCCTTTTAAGTGCTACTTAAAAGCTTTTTGCCATACTTGGGACCAATACTTGTACTCTTACTTGATATTTCAAAATCTATTTAAAATTAACTTACTTTTTAAAAGCATAGCCCATTCTCATTTATAATAATATTTCTGAAATTGCTGAGTTTGATGTGATAGATACAGGTTTTAAAAATACCAATTAAAATAAACACACAATTAACTATATATCATGATTATAAGATGCGCATCTTTTCACAATTTAACATTTCTGAAGGTAGGATGTTTTACCATTGATGGCATCATGCAATCTCTGTTGGCCAGCCAGTGGTGGTGATATACTTGTCAATGTCAGCATATAAATCAACTTGGTTGTTACTCCTAGTGGCGTGAGTGGAAAACTGCAGTCCCTCAATATTTCAGTCAGCAAACCATTTAAAGATCTTTAGAGAAACGAATATGGGTTTTAACTGTTGTCTGAAAACCTTACTCTCTGGTACAAATAAGAAAGCACTAACATGGAGACTGGCAGAATGAGTATCAGCACTGTGGAAGAGAGTTCCAGTCGAAGTAGTTGAAGACACATGAGAAATGTCTCAGCCCCAACGCTCCTGATGGCTCCTAGGATATCCATGACTCTGAGCTGAAAAGCGGTTCGGAAGAGTTAAACATGATTGTGAGAAAACTTCAGGAAAATCTTCACCTGTTTGTTCTGCTTATATTGCCTCAGTGTGTGCACAAGAGTGATGTATTAAAAAAAAAATCTCTCCATGTGAGAAATCTAAAAGATCCTTTTGGATGAGTATAAGATTAAAATGTTAAGTGATAAGAAAGCATTGTATTGTAATTTAATTGGTGGCCATTTTCAAAGTCATATGTTTTAAATGGCGCATCTTAAAGTGGACGCCATCCAAGGTTAGATTAAACAAAGTATCCAGATAAAAAAAGTGGCAGCTCATGTTCCACTTAAAGTCATCTCATAAATACTGCTTTAGAGAAGCACATTTAAGCCAGGGGGATACATAAGATCACCAAGAGAATATTTATACAGAAGAAAAGAGCCTTAGAATGCTGAGGAAAGTCTGCATTCCATGGGAGAAAGAGGAGTCTGGGTGTGGAACTAGAGAGGGTTAGTGGATGACTCTAGGCAGTGCAGCGTCATGGAAGCCTGAGAAGAGTTTTTTGTTGTTGTTGTTCAAAAAAGAGAAGCAGCTTAGAATAATTCAGTACCTCAGAAGACCTGGAGAGTATTCAAAAAGATAGAAAATGGTGGCTTTGAGGAGTAAGAGAACATGAATAGTGGAAAGTTGATCCTAGACTTCTCTTTTTAAGAAAGAGTAAGAGAAATAAAAAGGTGAATATTGTAAAGGATCAGAATTAAGTTTTTCCCCCTTATACTCTAGAGCCCTAAGCATGTTTTGGGAACAAGAGGTAGGAACTTGTAGAGTCATAGTGATACCAACATGAAGCAAAGTAACTGCCCATCTCAGGACCTACAAATGTGCAAGGAGATGGTATCAAGAGCACATATTGAAGATATAACCTTAGAAAACAGAAATGCTTCCTCAGAAGCAGGGATGAAGGAAGAGGGAGGTAGAGTGGATTTTGAATAACATCGATTTTGAAAGGCGAGAACTTCAGAAGGAGTGCCATGATTCCAAACGAGAACCCCGTTACTCCCTGAAGGTGAAGGACAGGGTCAAGGGCTTAGAAGGAGGTGGAAAAGGCTCAAAACAGTTGTTGTAGGAAATGTCAAGAGGACTGAGCATGAGCTGAGTCAGAAGTAGTTGAATTGCCGTGAGCACCCAGCTGAGGTCTGGAGGCATGCATTTGTAGCAGGTTCACCAATGTGGTTTCACAGGTCTCCCCAGGATTGCTTGGCAGACCAGGAGTAGGAGCCAAGAAAGCAAACAGTGGAAAGTCAGTGCCTGTTGAGAACTGGCGGAGTAGGAATGACAGGAGAACAAAGAGTAGTGATTGTAGGGTAGTGGCGGGTACAAAGTTGGAATGGCTAACCGTGGGAGGTAGGCCAGATGAGGAGGCAATGGGAGGCCAAGTCAGGGTGATGGACAGAAGGAAGGGGGGGCCTTGGGTGATTGACACTCCAGTGTACACAGAGAACCAGGAGGCAAGAGGAGGAATGTGCGAATCCAGTTGGCTGAATGGAGAGTTTGAGAACTTCAAGAGACTTTAAAAATACAGGACTTAGGGATAAGTATGCACCAGAATTATAGATGTATATGTCTTCTTAAAGGGCAGAATATAGCCTAGTACTTAATAGCAGTAGATTTCTGTTTAAATCCAAGCCCAACTAGCATTTACGCACTCACTGTGTGACTGCTTTTTCCTTCCCCACGTCCACTCTGCTTTGTTCCTTGGATGACAGACTCTGTGTGGACCACACCAGTGAGCCTCTTTGCCCTCTGGGTTCCAGTTAGGTTCACCCAGTGGGAAGCACTGGCAGGACACAGAACACAGGGAGGAGAGTAAGGTTGGAGTATGGATTCTCCCAGCTCTCTTCCTATGGGATTACACTGAACTGGTTGTGTCTGTCTGCAAGGCTGTTTCTTTTACAGTCCTTGCCCTCCCATCTTCAAGCCTAATGGTGGTAACTTGCTCACTGTTAGCTTGCCCCAGGCTAATGTGCCCAGCCTTGTGGGTTTCCACACCTTTTAAATAGTATCTTTATTAAAGATTGCTTAAATTTGATGATGTGGTCTATTTTTCTATTGGGACTCTGATAAAATCACCTTGGGCAAGTTACTTAGGCTTTCGGCCTCACTTTTCTAATCTGCAAGGTTGACATAATAATAGTACCTATGTCGTAGGTTTAGTAGAAGGATTAGACATGATACTGTAAAATCCTTACACAATACAGGGTGTATAATAAGCCCGTAATAAATGATGATGATGATGATGCAGGATAGACTCTGGAATTTCCATTTATCCAGGTATAGATTTATGGAGATCTATAGAGCAGGGACAAAATGTTTATATTAGCAAGTCACATTTTCTGATGTATCCCTATCAGTGGCAGAATTGAGACAAATTGGATGGAGAAGGAGAAAGTAGCCATCTAATAGTGGCTTAGTCCCTCTTAGTCCTTCCTCCCAAAAGCATTTTAAATTCTATGGTGGTTGTTGTTTAGCTCAGTTGCGTTCGACTCTTTTGTGATCCTATGGACTGTAACCAACCAGATGCCTCTGTTCATGGGATGTCCCAGGCAAGAATACTGGAGTGGGTTGCCATTTCCTTCTCCAGGGGATCTTCCCAAGCCAGGGATTGAACTCATGTTCTCCTGCATTGGCAGGCAGATTCTTTACTACTGAGCCACCAGGGAAGCCCCTTCAGTTGATGATATCACATCTTAGTTGGTGGGAAGAAAAAGTAGGCAAAATACTCACCATTACAATTGGAATATCTTTAACATGCTGCTGCTAAGTCGCTTCAGTCATGTCCGACTCTGTGCGACCCCATAGACGGCAGCCCACCAGGCTCCCCCGTCCCTGGGATTCTCCAGGCAAGAACACTGGAGTGGGTTGCCATTTCCTTCTCCAATGCATGAAAGTGAAAAGTGAAAGTGAAGTCACTCAGTCGTGTCAGACTCTTAGCGACCCCATGGACTGCAGCCTACCAAGCTCCTCCATCCATGGGGTTTTCCAGGCAAGATTACTGGAGTGGGGTATCATAGCCTTCTCTGATCTTTAACATACAATCTAAGTAAAAAATAGTGTGCTTGCTGCAAGTGCCGCTTCAAGGCAATTTCCCTGACCGTTTCCTCATTGACACACCTCTCGTCCCTGTTAAGTGTGGAAATTGTGGAGCCATCACCGGTCCTCTTGATGGTGGAGCCTTTTTGGTTTTCTTGGTTATATGGCTGATTGAAACCTTTGAATACATGGCTGTGCCTTTTAGGTAGCACAGAAGTAGTGGTTTTTAAAACTCTGGGTTTCAGAACAACTTTGGTGGAGGAGCAGCTTTGAAACTCTTACCTTCTTTCACTTGTTAGGACTTAACCAGGCAGTGCTTAGAATTGGTTAAGTGTTCTGAATCATTAACTCATGATAGCAATGCTAGCTCATAGTTGATTAGAGCCTGATAATTTGAAAACGTTTTTAGTCACTTTTCAAAAGTGGAGGCATTGTCATTTTGGAAATATAAATCCACTGGGAGACAAACCACCAGGAGGCCACCATTGTGCTCCAGACATTGATGGACATCAGTGAGTATATCTTATCAGTAAGAACTTCCAGGAAAAAAAGTCTTCACACCTCTAGCAGTGACTCACTCAAGTTTACCACTGACTATGATACAGGAAGGGAGGCATTTTTGCTGAATGTACTCAGACACATACACCTGTATTCACTGGAGCACTTCTGTAAACTTCACAGATCACTTAAGTAGTCACATTTCATGTCCTATATACATGTAGGCATCTTATAGAGATAAAGCTGGAAAGGGGGCACAGTAAAAGAGTAAGCCATGATCAAGAGCAGGCTTCCCAGGGCTCAACTGGCGCTTTCATGATTCTCTTGTGCTTTTTTGACCCTGGGTGCTGCTGAGAACAGAGAGGATACATGTGGCCATGCTCACCTGGGCACCTTGTGGAGTTTTAAACCAGGGGTAACAACTTCAGTTTGCTTACATCTTGTTATTCATTCTCTCGGGCCCCCAAATTTTGCTTTTTGAAAACTCCCAAATCCGGAGGCTGCTTCTGCATGGGATGTATTTACATGTCCGTCCGCTTTATCAGGAATGTGGTTGCATTCAGGTCTGTTGTCCTGAGCGCCTTTGTTGGCAGCTGCATTCCATGCAGTTCGGTCTTTCAGCCTCACGTATTTACTAACTATTCAAATGCCTTGTGGTATTCACACACAGATTATGTAAACTAAAAAAAAATACATTATTAAGGCAGTGGCTGCTGTGAATGGATTATTACAATTTGCCTATCATGGTAATGGCACCTGTTAGAGGTGTGATACAAAAGGCAGTGACAGGCAGTGTAATTTAGTAATTGTGGCCATTGTACTGTATGGCTGATCAGTTCACCAGGCAAGTACAAAGGAAGCAGTGTTATAGCAGAGCAGGGGTGGGTATGCTTAATAGAGAGAGCTAGTTGTGTGCTGAAAGAGACTTTTGGTGGAGGGCTAACTCCCAGGGGGCAACTTCGAATGAGTTGAAAAGAATGAACAAAAGTACAAAAAATGGTACAGGTTTTCCTATTTCAGCTCTTAAAGTGACAGACGAGTCATGTTGGTGCACGTCGCCAGCACTTTCTCCTACTGCTGAAGTAGCTTTTTTCCCCAAATACTCCAAGTTGCCTTGTTCATATGGCAGTCACATATAATATACCCTTTTCTTCTCTTATGTGTAAAACATTCTGTGTCAAAGTTCAGATCAAACTGGGCTTAGGGGGCAAATGCCCTGATGTTTGAGAAAACTGTTTACAGTCTGCAAAAGACTGCATGACTGCAGATTCAGAAAAGATATAAACTTGTATATCCTCCTCCTCTGTTAATTTTCCTGTTCTCCTTAGTATTATTTTAATATCATGGGTGATTTTGGTACTAATGTGTAAATTCTAGTATATTGCCAGTCAGTGTGAATTCAGGCTGAACTTAGGCATCTGAATGGGTTACAGAAATTAACAGGAAGAATTTATAAAGCATATTTTCCCCTTACCTCAAGAACTCATGAAGTCAAGCCATTTCCTGAGGCTCTACTGAGAAATACTTGAGAAGGGAATGAGGGGAAGCGCAGTAAAAGGGGCCAAATATACCAAAGATGATTTTTGTATGCCTGTGGTGTCAGGAGGGTATAGAATGTGCCTTGGAAACAGCAGTTTTCCCCACCTGTGTCTTGTTCACTGTCCCCATTCAAATCGTGACTATCAACAAACCGAGCTTTTTTTCCAGACTGGATATTGAATGCTCTTTATGGGTCAGGCAATGTACCAAACTCTTTATAAGCATTTCTTCATTTCATCTTTGCACCGCTCTATGAAGTATGGGTAGCATTACTGTCCCCACTCAACAGATAAGGAAATAGAGCCTCGGCAGGTTCCGTAACCTCCTCCTATGCAGTGAGTTGGGATGATGTATTCACATTGTCTCCATGTTTGTATGTGTTTTTATATCTCTTTAGAGGGAGAGTGATGTATGTGGAAAAACAGTACACTTAGTTCTGAGTATCTGTGTTACATTTGTAATGATGTTTGACAGGGTTTTAAAAATATAATTTTGAAAAATCAGTCATAAGATTCCAGAATCTTATCAAGGAATAAAGTGTCAGCATTTTGTCTCACAAATCATTTTAATAGCACAAGCTATATGAACTAGGGCCTTTATTTAGAGTGAATCAACTTGTAGAATGTATAATGCTCCTGGGAGCCAGCCCAGTTCTAATAAAGGGCCACACAGAAGAAAATGCAGGCTGCAAAACGTCCAGTCCCATCTCTGAACTGGTGTGAATGGTGTTGCAGACAGTGCTAGACACGTGTGAATGGGTGAGGGATGCCACTGTTCCCAATGCCTCACGCAGGGCTTTGGCCATCAGCCCGATGAAACGGGCTTGCCACCAAAGAGGGTGCCAACTGAATAGATGCAGTTGTATGATATTTAAAACATGATTTTGTACTTCTGCTGCGTAGAACAGCTGTTACAGCTTGTTACTTTTCTTTGTACCAGTTTTGACATCTGAACATTTTTAGCTGGAAAAGAATGTCATTTTCATGAAAGAACTTCCTGTACAATAAAGTTAGCATTTATAGTCGTCCTAACATATGCGATGATTTGATAGGCTTGAATATTCTAATAGACAGAAGTTTCCTTTTTCCGCTTCCTAGAAATCATTCCCAAGTTTGCAGAGCCATGGGGGAATGATAGAGGAGGCTTATTTCTGGCATCACGTCATACAAAGAAGCAACAAAGTTATGGATTTGGGGAGGAGAGGAACTGTGTCACTCTGCTTCTGCTTCTGCCCTTTTCTGCTTCTGCATCATAATTCAGTAACTATGGAAAGCATTAGCATATAGACATAGTGCATGCAAATAGTATTCCACAACTGTAATCTCAAGCGGAGAAAGCCTTGAAGGTTTTGGACAGACAGAAGTGGAATCAGAGATCAATATCCTCTAGTTTAAAGATTGTATTTAGGTCTGATAAAACCACCTGGGTTTCCTCAGCTGCTGAGGTCAAGGATGTGGCCGCAAACCCGTGTGCTCATCAGACTATTGGAGTCAAGTCCTCTGTTTGTATACAGGGTATAAATGGGAATGTGGATAAACACTGCCCTCTCCAACCACATAATTACGTCGATTGCTGAAAAAACCCCAAAATGTACCAAAATATCACAGGGAAGCTATTTCTAACACGACTTTGCTCTTTATGGCTGAGTGGCCGCCACTGTTTTGCTTTGTTTTTTTTCCTTCTAAATTATGTGTTCTTGTTTCAAGCATTTAGATGATGCAAAACAGATTTTTGTGGCAGCCTTCTTTTTCGCAGCCAAAAAAGCATTCAAGGAAGCGCTATACTCCTCCAAAGTTGCTATTTATTCTGGACCTTTTGTGTTATCGGCATAAACCCATTTCATTTTAAAAGGAAAAATCACCTACTTTGGCTTTTTTTTTTTTAGAACTGTTAATAATGCCGATAAAACATCTAACAATGATGGGAAGTGGAAGTCTTTAAATGATTAGTTAGAAAGGAATACAAATAAATTCTCTTTATGGTTTTCCAGCAATGCTCAGAATAAGCAGATTCCTTCCAACAGAGACTTACTAATTCTTCATCCATAAAATAAGAGATAGCTTTGTGATTGCTTATGACCTGTAATCTCAAAAACAAGTAATAGTTTTATTATCAGTCTTTTAATATCCACTTCCTTATCTCTGTCCCCTTCTCCATCTTTTTCTTTTCTCTGTCTCTGCCTCTTTTCTCTGGATCCCTCCTCCTCACTCCTCCTCTCACCAATCTCCTTAGAAACAACTGTGGTTAGCAGAGTCGGAAGTCAAAACAGTCACTCTCATAGCCATGGTAAAAAAGACCAAAGTAAACAAATTCACAATTTCTCATTTCCAACATCTCCATTTTGCGCATCCTATTATTATGGCACTTAGTTTTAGGGTAACCACTGGTGATTTAGTTGTCTAAAAATGGCCAGTGGTTTTTTAGCAGCAAACATGTTTTATTCTTCCATGGACCTTGAAATTTAAACTCAGAAATTCCACATCCATAAACTTAGCTTGTTCTGGCACCATCCATTTATATATGTAGGTTCCTATTTCCATTTGTTTGTCTAACTTTCTTAGGCATTAGAGTTAGGATCTGAATAGGGTATCATATGTTTCAGTCGGCCCTTATGCCCACTGATAATATCCATTTTAATAGGTATTAAAATCAGTTGTTGTAAGAATGGTTCAATTACATATAATTTGTCAGAAATTATTACTTTTCTGTTTCTAGTGTTTCTAAAAGAATATTCAAAGTTCCTTAGCAGATCCCCTGGAGAAGGAAATGTCAATCCACTGCAGTATTCTTGCCTGGAAAATCCCATGGACAGAGGAGGCTGGTAGGCTACAGTCCATGGGGTCGCAAAGAGTCAGACACGACTGAGCGACTTTACTTTCACTTTAGCTCTATAAATGTTCTGAGTGAATACTCTTTTTCCCCAAAATTCATGTACCCATCATCACAATAGTCTTGTGAAAACCTCAGTTCAGTTCAGTTCAGTCGCTCAGTTGTGTCCGACTCTTTGCGACCCCATGAACTGCAGCACACCAGGCCTCCCTGTCCATCACCAACTCCCGGAGTTCACCCAAAACCATGTCCTTCGAGTTGGTGATGCCATCCAGCCATCTCATTCTCTTCATCCCCTTCTCTTCCTGCCCTCAGTCTTTCCCAGCATCAGGGTCTCTTCGCATCAGGTGGCCAAAGTATTGGAGTTTCAGCTTCAACATCAGTCCTTCCAATGAACACCCAGGGCTGATCTCCTTTAGGGTGGACTGGTTGGATCTCCTTGTAGTCCAAGGGACTCTCAAGAGTCTTCTCCAACACCACACTTCAAAAGCATCATTCTTCAGCACTCAGCTTTCTTTATAGTCCAACTCTCACATCCATACATGACCACTGGAAAAACCATAGCCTTGACTAAACGAACCTTTGTTGACAAAGTAGTGTCTCTGCTTTTTAATATGCTATCTAGGTTGCTCATAGCTTTCCTTCCAAGGAGTAAGCATCTTTTAATTTCATGGCTGCAATCACCATCTGCAGTGATTTTGGAGCCCAGAAAAATAAAGTCAGCCACTGTTTACACTGTTTCCCCGTCTATTTGCTGTGAAGTGATGGGACCGGTTGCCATGATCTTCGTTTTCTGAATGTTGAGCTTTAAGCCAACTTTTTCACTCTCCTCTTTCACTTTCTCAGGGGAGTATAATATATGTTCTCAAGAATCTGTAACATAGGAGAAAGAAGTTAAACAATGTGGGACTAGAAACTGAAATGGAGACTGGCATAGAGAATGAATAAGAGTGTGACTAAGGAAAAGGAATTGGAAAGAGTATCAAGGGAAAAGGACCTAGTTCTGTTTGTTACACATTAATGAAGAAGAAGAAAGAAAGCTAATAAACTTTGATGAAGGAGAACATGTCAAGTGGTATGTTAAATGGAATTCTCTGAAATCCGATATCAAAAGACACTTCTGCAGAAAATGTTGAAACTTTAATACTATTAAGGTACACTTCTTAAGGAACTCAATGTAATGAGCACTATCTAGGCCTAGTCCCATAATTTGGATGGATTAATTAGTAAATTCACAAATACAGCTATTCTCAGAATTAGATTCCAACTGGTAGAACTGAAATTTTAAAAGTGTATTACAAAAAAGTAGTAGGATTTTTTTGAAGGTTATATTTCCCTCAATGTCAGGGAGGAAAGTGACTTTTAGATTTGCCTTTTCCCCTCCCTCCAAATTCCTAAACCGTCCTAAGTGCCTCTGATGCTTTCTTACATTCTTAATGCACTGTTTTAAGAAGGGTGGCTGTGTGTATGTGTGTTCTTCCCCTTAATTTGCCCTTTGTTGGTTTTAGTAAAATAAGGTTTAAAAGTCACGTCTTTCCCACTGAAATTAGATTAAAAACTACTGCAGTTCTGATGTCATGAAAGAAAAATGAGGTGGATTTAGACAGGAAAATTGTGTAAAGAAAATGTTATGGGGCCTTTAAAGGCGCTTGTACAGTGTCTTCTAACTTGAACTAAGCTGTGATTGTGTGTTCAGTGTGTGTGTCTACTGAACTTATTTTTATATAAAGAAAAAGTAGACAAGCAACAGAAACATATATATATATATATATATATGGCCTGGAGCAAAAAGCAATAAATATAGTTTGTTTTTTCAGCTCCTCTAAAAAAGTTGTAATGTCGACTATATCATTATGAAGTTTTTTTTCCTTTTGAAAAAAAATGACTAATTTCTCGAGCAAATCTGTATTAAAAGTAGCACATGTAATAAGCTGCAGAGTATTACTTCAGGTTAGTGTATACATAGGAAGTACTACTTGAATGTTTGAAGTCATTCAGTGAAAGACTGAAAATGTTATATTGTAACCTGTTTGATAATTGTTTATTAAATTCTGAGCTACTTTTATGTTTTCCTTTGGAAAAATAATGAAAATACCCTTTTATAAACTGAAAGCAGAAAGAAGGATGAAGTGGTGTTTCACTTAACTTCATCCATCTTAAAGGCAGGCTCTTTCCTGAGTCTTAGAACTGCAGGTAGGAAGTAGTGGTGAGTAGTAATGCATGAATGGTAAGTTTTATGAGCTCTGCCAGTCCATATGCCTCACACAGGCTGTCATTTGTGTAGGGCTGTAATGCATTGTAATACGTATTCAGCACGTCCTCTTAACTGACAGCATTAACTTCCGTGCACGTCATCACTGTGTAATGAGTTTGTTTAATCACATTGCTCCTTTATTTCGGGCTTTGTCCAGCTTTCTTACCTCCCCTAACACCTTCAATCATGCTCAGAACCCAGTTCCTGGCAGAGAGGGAGGTATTTATTTCAATCAGAAGCATCCAGGTAGCTTTCTATAATCACTTTGCCTGTAGATTTCAGTTCTTTCCTTCCTCATCTTTTCTTTTCTTCAAAGTTTTATATTGCAAAGGCAAATGTCAAAGATTTCTGCTTCTCAGAAAACTGTTTCATATACTTAATTGTGTCTGAGAACTGATTTGCCATCATAAAATTATAAACCCTTTCTTCTCAAGAAGTGCGGGGCGGGAGAGGAGGAGAGATGAATTGCAGAGAATAGCATCCAACTTATCTGAAAATAATAAGATTGTAGAGACTGGCTAATATTTGTCATTCACTCACAAGATGTGGACACCATTCTTAGTGCTTTACATGTTGTCAAGGCCTCATGCTGCTGCTGCTAAGTTGCTTCAGTCGTGTCCGACTCTTCGACCCCATAGACAGCAGCCCACCAGGCTCCTCCGTCCCTGGGATTCTCCAGGCAAGAACATTGGAGTGGGTTGCCATTTCCTTCTCCAATGCATGAAAGTGAAAAGTGAAAGTGAAGTCGCTCAGTTGTGTCCGACCCTCAGCGACCCCATGGACTGCAGCCTTCCAGGCTCCTCCATCCGTGGGATTCTCCAGGCAAGAACACTGGAGTTGGGTGCCATTGCCTTCTCCGCAAGTCCTCATAACAACCCTCTAAAGGAGGTTTCGTTTTTGTCCCCATTAAATGGCAGCCCATTTCTGTACTCTTGCCTAGAAAATCCCATGGACGGAGGAGCCTAGTAGGCTGCAGTCCATGGGGTGGCGAAGAGTCGGACACGATTGGGCGACTTCACTTTCACTTTTCACTTTAATGCATTGGAGAAGAAATGGCAACTCACTCAAGTGTTCTTGCCTGGAGAATACCAGGGACAGGGGAGCCTGGTGGGCTCCTGTCTCTGGGGTTACAGAGAGTCGGACACAACTGAAGTGACTTAGCTGCAGCGGTGGCATAGTCAGAGACTGTAGGTAACTTGGGCTTCCCACGTGGCTCAGTGAGCAAAGAATCCACCTGCTATACAGGAGGCACAAGTTTGATTGCTGGGTTGGGAAGATCCGTGGAGGAGAAAATGGCAACCCACTCCAGTATTCTTGCCTGGGAAATCACATGGACAGAAGAGCCTGGTGGGCTACAGTCCATGTGGTCTCAAGGAGTCAGACGTTACTGAGCACTCACACATGTAGGTAACCTGTTGAAAGTTCGCTACTGGATAACGGTAGAACAGGGGTTTCAACCAGCATTCTGACATCAGAATTCTTGATCTGGAAAGAATCTGAATTCTTGACCAGAAAATTATTACCACACACACAAGTATTAAGTCAGAAGAGGAAAAAAAATTATGTTGTGAAAGCCTGCATTTATTTCATGAGAATTGCAATGTTCATTTCCTTAAAGATGCTGATTTATGGTTTTCTTCCTTTTTATAGATTTAATGTGTATAGGGATTGAAGGGCCAAACCTTAATGTTAGGGTGCTATTTAAGTGTAGATTTCTAGTTTTCATGACACAGTATTTTTGTACTCAGAATAGGCGCTCAGTTACTGAACATAGCCCACTTTTCCACCCAGTTGTTTTTCTCCTAATCTCTATTAGGGGTATCTGAGTCCTACCTTTGTTTCTTGATATTTAGCAAGAGATGAAAGTTGTTGGCCACTCAAAAGGTTATACATGGGTGATTTGATACCAGTAATTTATTTTGTTACTCAGGGATGATAATGAAAATGTATGTTTAGTGAGTCAGAGAAGGTTATAAAGAGGAAAGTAGAGTATTGGATGCATACATTCACACACACATATAGAATGGAAATCTGTTTCTCTCTATATGTGTTTATGTGAAATACACATATTTTATATGTGTATATAAAATTTATTTCATTAGATTATTTTTTATTTATTTCATTAGACCAGAGGTTGGGAATAAGAACAGACGTTATGCCCGGGATAATTAGTATACAGAAAGGTAGCCACAACTCTAGAAGGAATATCTTCAAGGACTTCCCTGGTGGTCCAGTGACTCAGACTCTGCATTCCCAATGCAGGGGGCCCTCATTCAGCCCCTAGTCATGGAACTAGATCCCACATGCCACAACTAAGACCGGACACAGCCAGATAGAAATAAAGAATGGTTTTGGTTTTTTTCCTTTTTTTTAAGAATTAGCTTCACCTAAGGTTTCTCTTTATTTTTGAGGGCTCCAAAATCACTGCAGATGGTGACTGCAGCCATGAAATTAAAAGATGCTTACTCCTTGGAAGGAAAGTTATGACCAACCTAGACAGCATGTTCAAAAGCAGAGACATTACTTTGCCAACAAAGGTCTGTCTAGTCAAGGCTATGGTTTTTCCTGTGGTCATGTATGGATGTGAGAGTTTGACTGTGAAGAAAGCTGAGCACTGAAGAATTGATGCTTTTGAACTGTGGTGTTGGAGAAGACTCTTGAGAGTCCCTTGGACTGCAAGGAGATCCAACCAGTCCATTCTAAAGGAGATCAGCCCTGGGATTTCTTTGGAAGGAATGATGCTAAAGCTGAAACTCCAGTACTTTGGCCACCTCATGCGAAGAGTTGACTCATTGGAAAAGACTCTGATGCTGGGAGGGAATGGGGGCAGGTGGAGAAGGGGATGACAGAGGATGAGATGGCTGTATGGCATCACTGACTCGATGGACGTGAGTCTGAGTGAACTCCGGGAGTTGGTGATGGCTAGGGAGGCCTGGCGTGCCGTGGTTCATGGGGTCGCAAAGAGTAAGACATTACCAAGCGACTGAACTGAACTGAACTGAAGGTATCTCTGTTCTGGGCTATAATGGTAGAAGCTGAGCATGTAAAGCATAGGCATTCAGCTTCCTATTTGTTCTCCGAATTAAGTTATAAGAGATATTGTCTAAAGCAGTATATTTCTTAGTATATGAAATGTACCCTCTCAGAGCTTTAACCAACTCTTGCTGGCAAGGTAAAATCCAGACATCTCAGTCTGGTCTTTAAGACTCTTCAGCTCATTCTGCCATATCTTTCAGCATCTGTGCTCCAACTGTACCTGATTATCTGATTATCCTGCAAATTACTTGGCATGGTGGGCAGAATGGAATCCTAAAGATGTCCATGATTGAATCCCTAGAATCTGAGGCTAGTTTACAATACACGGTAAAAGAGATTTTGCAGTTGTAATTAAGGTTCCATAGCTTAAGATATAAGAGCGCCGAAGAATTGGTGCTTTGGAACTATGGTGTTGAAAAAGACTCCCTGAGGGTTGCTTAGACTTCAAGGAGATCAAACCAGCCAATCCTAAAGGAAATCAATCCTGAATGTTCATTGGAAGGACTGATGCTGAAGCTGAAGCTTGAATACTTTGGCCACCTGATGTGAAGAACTGACTCATTGGGAAAAACCCTGATACTGGGAAAGATTCAAGGCAGGAGGAGAAAGGGCCAACAGAGGATGAGATGGTTGGATGGCATCACCGACTCAATGGACATGAATTTGAGCAAGCTCTGGGAGTTGGTGATGGACAGGGAAGCCTGGCATGCTGCAGTCCATGGGGTCACAAAGAGTCAGACATGACCGAGCAACTGAACTGAACTGAACTGACTGAGCTTAAGATAGGGAGAGTTTCCTAAACTTGGTGGGCCCAGTCTAACCACATGAGCTCTTTTAAGCAAAGAATGTATTCTGGCTGGAGGCAGAAGAGATTCAGCCAGAGGAGAAGTTGGAGATATTTGAAATGTAAGAACTCAGTGTACCTTTACTGGTTTAAAGGCAGAAGGGGCAGTGTGATGAGGAATACAGACAGTGTAAGGGGCTAAGAGAGGTCTCTGTAACAGCCAATAGAATAATAGGGACCTCAGTCCTACAACCACAGGGAACTGAGTTTCGTCAGCAAGCTGAAAGAGTTTGGAGATGGGTTCATCTCCAGAACCTCCAGAAATAGCTGCAGCCCTGGCAACACCTTGATTTTGACCTTGTAGGACCCAGAGCCAAAGAAGCAGTCATGCCCGCCTGGACTTCTCACCTTTAGAACTGTGACATAATAATTTGTGTTGTTTTAAGCCATAAGTTTGAGGTCATCGGTTCCAGCAGCAAATGTGCTTTCTCCATCCTTTCTAATTATCAACAGCTGCTCATCTCCCAAGGCTTAAACTCGAATGACATTTCTTCCATTAACACTTCCATGAAAGTTTCAGTGAGAAAAACCACTTCTCCATCTGTTGACACCATTGAGTTTCTGCCTTTGCAGTGGCAATTCTTCATTAGGCTTTTATGATGCATTGAGCTGTTTGTATTCATCTCTCTCCTACTAAATCATAGCCCTTGGAATCTCTCTCTGTTTTTGTTTATATCCACTCATTATTTGACATAATACTTTGAACACAGTATGTACCCAATTCCATAAATTTTGAGTGTCATCCTCAGAAAACCTGTAAGTGATTATACATGATGCCCATATTCATGTACTCAGTCTGCATATTATAGAAGAATGTAGGGGGAAAAAACAGATACTGGTCTTACCTTCATGGGATTTAGAGTCCCATGGAGGAAAGGAAGATACTAATGATAGAATCCTTCTAAGAAAGCTAAAATTAACCTCGTGTTAAGTGCCATGAAGTAAAAGGATATAGTGCTGTGATACAGTGAGTTTATAATCAAGTGTTTATCAAATGAAAGACTATTCAGCTTTAAGGACAAAGCTCATCGTAGTCATTTCACATAGAATAGAGACAGGCATCTTATCCCATGAGTGAGGATGATCTTCTTTTATATATCTATATCTATATATTATTTATTTGTTTATTTTTGGCTGTGCTGGGTCTTTGTTGCTTTGCACGGGCTTTCTCTGGTTACAGCGAGCAGGGGCTACTCTCTAGCTGTGGTGCATGGGCTTGTCATTGCAGTGGCTTCTCTTGTTGCGGAGTACAGGCTCTAGGGCATGAGGGCTTCAGTCGTTGAAGCACGTGGGCTCAGGAGTTGCAGCTCCTGGGCTCTAGAGCAGAGGCTCCATAGCCGTGGTGCATGGGCTTAGTTTCTCCATGGCAAGTGGGATCTTCCCAGATCAGAGATCAAGCCTGTGTCTCCTGCATTGGCAGGTGAATTCTTTACCACTGAGCCCTCAGGGAAGCCCCTTCCTCATGTTCTTAAAGGATGCTTATATGAAGTGAAGTTAAGCTGCCCTCCGAAGAGCTTAGGTCAGACCAGGAGTTTTCGACCCTGGCTCAGCACCACAATCAGCTGAGGAGCCTTTAAAAACTACTGATGGGAAAAAAAAAATTACTAATGCTTGCCCCATCCCCCACCAGGCCAATTGAATCAGAGTCTCTAAGCTGGGGGATAAGCAACAATATTTTTAAAGTTCCGCAGATACTTCAGAAGCCAGTGAGGACTGAGAATCACTGTTTTAGTATTTTTGGTGCATTTTCAGATGTCCTGGTCAAAGATAGACAGGTTGTGCAGTGGAGGCAATGACATTCCCTTCCTTAGAGGGAGTTCTGCAATCAGGATAGAAGAAGCCTCCCCCAGGTGGATTGGTGTCAATATATATGTATACATATATTATGTATGTATATATACACACACCTACCTATATGTGTGTGTATGTATATGTGTATATATGTGTGTGTATGTATATATCTATATGTATGTATATATATCAGTATATATCAATTGATATATACTGATATCAACCCATACAGAAAATTTAAGAAAAATGGAAAAGCACACAGAGGAAAATGCAAATAATTCATAATCCCACCAACCACTCTAAATGTTTTTTGGCAAATATTCAAGAATCACAGGCTGGTGAATGACTGTATGTGTGAACATGTTTATGTAGGATCTGTGATCAGCCTTTTCTAAACCTGATCACATCACACCATGCATTGTTGTCATCCTTTGTAGGCAACTAAGCTTGTAGCCCATTAAATAAATAAATATATATATAAAACCCTTTAAAAAATTAATACAGTATGAAAACTTTTCCATACCATCAAATACTCTGCTGAGAAAAAAAATTAATGGCTGTCTACTACTTCATACTAAGAATATATCACTCATTTATTTATCCAGATTCATGCTGGACACTGTCTTGAATTTTTTTTTTTAACTATTCTAAAAATTGCAGTAGATATACTTGTTCATAATTCTTTGCATAAGTTTCTGGCTGTTTCTTAGTGATAAATTCCTAAGAGTGGAATTGCTGTGCCAAAGAACATGAATATTTTTAAGAATTTTTTATATGTAATACCAAATTGTTCACCAATAAACTGTACATAATAGGTTAGTAATTTGCCTTTCCCAAAACCATTAGTTATATTGAGCAAAAAGATGCACTTGTGGTCTTTGTTACATTTATTTATCACTATTATATGATCAACATTTTCTCTTATGTTTATTAATCTTTATAATTCTTTTGCTTAGTTTTGCTTTGAAAGTTAATTTTTTCTCTTGATAATGTTTGTGTTTTTCGTCTTGATTTATAGAAGAGCTCTTCTAGTAACTGTTTTGTGTGTGTCTTATTTGTGGCACACTTTTTTCAAGCTTGTGAGTAGGTTTTTTTCCTATTATCCTGAAGTACTGAATTTTTAAATTTGATGTGGTGATATTTATCATTTTTTATTTTTCCTTTTGAATTTATGTTCAGAAAAGCCTTCCTTGCTGAAGACCAAAAACAAACTCATACTTTCCTTCTATTAATAATTCCTTGCTGCTGCTGCTGCTGCTAAGTCGCTTCAGTCGTGTCCGACTCTTAGTGACCCCATGGACTGCAGCCCACCAGGGTCCTCCATCCATGGGATTTTCCAGGCAATAATTCCTTAATGGTTCATTTATTTTACTTACTGGGTTGCTATCTGGTTCTCATTCTTTGAAGCTAACTTGAATTGGAAGTTCAAGAATGAGTCATTTGGAAAATCTGGACTCTACCACTTACTGTTTGTTATCTGTGAGATTTGATTGAACCTCTGTGGGTCTGCGGAGAAGGCAGTGGCACCCCACTCCAGTATACTTGCCTGGAAAATCCCATGGACGGAGGAGCCTGGTAGGCTGCAGTCCATGGGGTTGCAAAGAGTCGGACACGAATGAGCGATTTCACTTTCACTTTTCACTTTCATGCATTGGAGAAGGAAATGGCAACCCACTCCAGTGTTCTTGCCTGGAGAATCCCAGGGACGGGGGAGCCTGGTGGGCTGCCTTCTATGGGGTCGCACAGAGTCAGACACGACTGAAGTGACTTAGCAGCAGCAGCAGTAGCTGTGGGTCTGTTTCTTTGTCTGTAAATATTAGAAGTAAAACCCAGTGCATGAGGACTAAATGAGGTGACATATAAAATTTTAAGCACAGGGCCTCGCACATGGCACATAGCAAATGCTAAAAAACATACCAAAAACACACAAAAACAAAAAACCCCACCAATATCCTCTGGTTGCTTTCTGCAGGGTAACATCATCAGATTAGCATTTGAAGATTGAAGACTCAAGTCAGCTTTCCCCCAGTGCATTGTGACCTCTTGATTTGGGGCTCTCTCCAGTTTAACCCCTTTCTCTTAGGCTTCTCAAATTATCTAAAGTGTTATGGTCCTATTGTCATTATGCAACTAGCGTGGGTACTATTTATTGAAAGACATCTTCTCTTCCTAATCATTGTTTTCCTTTTGTTTAGTCTTCAAATGTATCTTTCTATCCTCTTTAGCCTTTGACTGACATTTCTGTGAAGCATTTTGTGATGTGCATTTAGAACACTATGTAAAAATAAACCGCATTGTGTTATTTAAATATTTAGAGGCCTTTGTAGCCTTGCAGGCTATTTTTAAAATGACCTTTAAAGCCATCTGCAAAGAAGACAAAAGTAATGGGGGAAAGCATAACCTTTCAATGTTTCCTTCATTAGCAGTGTTCTCTACCTTGGATGTAGTGCCTTGCTTTGATAGCACGTAAGGTTGGATACATCAAAGACCCAAATAATGGAGAACAATGGAGAACAATTTCTAAAAGCTTATTTTGTATTATTGCTGCCGCCATCAGGTGTCAGATGGAAAAGATCCCTTTCTTTTAATAACTTGGACTTATGATTGACTTTCTATGTACCATAGACCCTCTAGATAATGCTGGTATGTGAAGAAAGACCCGCTACATAGTCCAACATGATTTGGGCTCATCCAGTTTGCTCAGACTTTGCTTTGGTGAAATATTATTTTTGAGAGAAGAGAATCAGTCTATGTTATATCTGATTTAGTCATAACAAGAAGACAGATTACAGTAAGATTCCACCCAATCCTTCATTCACTCCTCCATTTACCATTTCTTCAAAACACATGAGTTACTCTTTGACACTTCTAGGTCTGGACCTAAGGAAAGAGCCTCTCTTGCAGAAAGTTTCTTGAGAAACCAGAGTGAGCAAGATAAGACCGCTTTGGAAAGCCAAGGTTTGAATGCCTGGAAAGGCCTAAAAAAAGAAGCAGCTAGTAGGGTGGACTTCAGGGGTAAGAGAGGCTGGAGCAAGATGAGAAACAGACCCCAAGGAAGGGTCTGATTGGGCTGAGAGCATATTCAGCTAGAGAAAGCAGGCAGCCAGAATGTAGGTCTCAGTGGCATGGGGTGGGCTGGCAGATTCGACTGACTTGCTTTATCTTAAAATGGAATCAGGTCTTAGAGAAGACACTACCTTGGATCTTATAGTTCTGCTAGGGTATGTGTATAAATATTAGTTAAATATTAGGGAAAGCAGGATATGATGAATGCCAGTGAATGGACAGCCAATAAACATTGGAGGAGAAGGCCTTTGTGGGGGGCTTTCAGTATCAGAGACTTAGATCTATGCTCAGAAAGAGTAACATCCGAGCACAGGACCTGGTACCTGGAGGGCAGCTCAATAACTATTTTAAAAATAAATTATGCTGTGTGTTATGCATTCATTATCTTATTATGATTAGGAAGTAGATACTATTATTACCTTATTTTATAGAATCAAAAATTAAGGTTTAGAGAAATTAAGAATCATGTCTGAGGTCACACAGGTGGTGTATGGTGAAGCAGATTTTAAATCCAGGGCTATCTGGTTCAGAGCCCTAGTTTTTAACCACAACAATTGCAGAACATTTCTGAGAAAGAAAATGTTTTCAAAACAATGTGTGATAGAGAGATGAATGGCCCTCTCTCTCTTAAGATGTCCTTCAAATATGTTATTGTGATGGCAGAAGGAACTTGGCAGGCATGATGGTTAGTCATTTTGAGATGGGAAGATAATTTTTGATTATCTAGGTTCACTCAGTGGAATCATTAGGGTCCTTTTCAGAGGAGCAAGAGTGTCAGAGTTGGAGAAGGAAATGTGATGATGGAAGCAGAGGTCAAACAAAGATTTGAAGATACTATGCTTCTCACTTTGAGGGTGGAGGAAGGGACCACAAGCCAAGGAATGTTGGCACCTGTAGGAGCTAGAAAAAACAAGGAAACACATTTTCCCCTAGATGCTTTAGAAGGAGCACAGCTCTGTCAACACCCCAATTTCAGTACAGTAAGATCCATGTCAGACTTCTGACCTCCAAATTCTGAGAAAAAATATTGTATCCTTTTAAACCATTGAAAAGTGAAAAAGACAGTGTTAGTGACTCAGTCATGTCTGAATCTGTGACCTCATGGACTGTAGCCTGCCAGGCTCCTCTGTCCATTGGATTCTCCAGGCAAGAATAATGGAGTGGGTAGCCATTCCCATCTCCAGGGGATCCTCCTGACCCAAGGATCAAACCCAAGTCTCCTGCATTGCAGACAGATTCTTTACCATCTGAGCCACCAGGGAAGCCATTTAAATTTGAGCTAACTTGTTAGAGCAGCAATAGGAAGCTAATACTAAGTGCTTCTAAAGGAGGATTTGTTTAGCAATGAAATAACAGAATGAATCAACAGAGAAATTGAAAACAAAACCAGTGGGGAGGCTGTTGCAACAATTCAACCCTCAGGTGACCTGAGACCGTGTCCTTTCTTCCTCTTTTTCCTCCTTAAAACAGATTTTGGGTTGACCAGTCACAGTTGGGACTGGTGATTTTTCCACTCATTTTTTTCTTATTATATTAGCAGCCTCACTTGAAAACAAATGAGGGGAATTTTTCTTTGGGGAATTGTGGAGTTGGGGGATTAATTAATGTTATCATCAAGAGGAGGAAATGATGATTTCCTATATCTCTTTATTGTCATTTGCAGCCAGAGTGATGGTTTGCAACCTTAGATCACGTCATCCTCTGATCAGAACACCCAGTAGCTTGTTGCACATTTGACATAAAATCCACTCTTCGTTGTATATGGTCCACACAGCCTCCCATTATTTGGCAGCTTATCCCTCCAACCATAATTCCCACCACCCTTCTTTATCCATTCCTCTGAAATGTCTAGCATTTTCTTGCCACAGTCTTTGTTCTTGCTATTTCTTTTACCAAGAAGCCCTGCTCCCAGATTTTACCCATGGCTCACACTTGCTTTGTTCACGTGTGTCTCCCCAGAAAGCTCTTTTCTAATCACCCTGTCCGAAATACTGTCTCTTTCATTCTCACCTTACCTTGTACTTATCACTACCTGACTTTGTAGTCTATGTTTATTTGTTAACTGTGTGTGTGTGTTGTTGTTTTTTTTTTACCATCAGAAGATAAAAGTTCATGAGACCAGGTCTGTTTTGTTCTCTGCTGTGTCCCTAGCTCCTAGATCAGGTTCAAAGGTGAATGTTCAAACAATCAAGAATGAATGAATGAATCTTTACTACTATGTAAAATGAATGCTGGGTATGCATTACCTTGTGACACTTACATGCAGTCATTCGTTGAGAGCATGGGGTGTGTATGCACAGATACTTCAGCTGCTGTGTGCAGTTCCTTGGGCTAAGTCTTCTGAACAGGTAAGCATGAATCAAGTGCAGTTCTTTGCTTGTCCTCAAGGCATTTACAGTGTAAGAAAGGTGATGAATTTCAATAAATATTTGGCTGACAAGTCTAACTTGTAGGACTCTGAGTACTTTCATCATGTCACAAGGATAGTTCTGGGGAGTGTCAAAGAAGGAAGCATTAATCTCCAGTTGCTGGGATCAGGGAAGCCTTCCCGGGGAAGAGGTGACGTTTGGCCTCACTTTTGGGCAGTGGGTAATATTTGGATAAGTGGAACTTAAGGAAAAAGGCATTCTGGGTGAAGGAAACTGCTTAAACAAAGATACAGAGGCAGGAAAGTCCAAGCTGCTTTTCTAAAGGAAAATATTGACCAACAAGAAGTCAGAGTCAATAATACCCCAATGACAGTAAATATTGATGTTCAATAAAACCAGTTGGCATGTCTGCCATGCATAAACAATCTTGCTCATACTCAGAACATTCTGTACTAAAATTCTGAGTAAAAATTATTTACTGTACAGTAAAAATTATTTACTGTAGTTTTCTTTTTTTAAAAATTGAAGTATAGTTGATTTACAATGTTATGTTAATTTCTTCTGTACAGCAGAGTGTCTCTACTGTGTTTTTTATGTTTCAATATTTATTTCTACAGGGAAACTTTTATAAATGTGTCTGATCTGATTTATTTGGTACCAATCAGGTGCTCCATTTCTTGTTTCTCTGATATTTGGACATTCTTAGCCCTCATTCCATGCCTCATCCTAGAAAGTAGGTCTGTCCTGTTTGTGTTCATAAGCTTGACTGACCAGTGTGACCCTTGACCTTTCAGCTGATGAGCAGTAGGAATTCACCAGTTATTCTGCCACGAAACAAGGATTCTCTGTATCAAATATCATCAGTAAGGCGAGAAAAGAGAAGTGGCATGTGCTGTTAGGTATCATTATCAGTTAATGAGAATGGTCCACATTTTAGCGTTCTTAGGAGTAATTTTTCTCAAGGGCTTTGGGAAATTGAATAAATAAATACATTTGAAATTGGATTTAGATTTTGATAGAGCATGAGTGAACATAACTAGAGCCCTTTGGTGGCCTAGATCTATTCATATAGAGACATAGAAATCAAGACAATGCATTTCCATAAATCCTTAAGAAAACACAAGGATGGAGTCTAAACCACATTCTTCTGACTGCTGGATGTTAAAGGCCATGAAGAATTTGAAGAGCTGAAAAATGCAGGCATTAGTTCCTCATGTGACAAGCACTCTAACTAGACAACTTCATGGACTGCTTTTTTTTTTTAATATGAGCATTTATAAAGGCAGCATGAGCAATGGCATGTCAAAAGTGAAAATTAAATGATTAACTCTAAGATATTCTTTTCCTAATTAAGTCATTATACTGGGGACCAGGTCTTCACCCTTCACCCTCACCCTTGCCCAGTCCAGGACTTAATGTTCATTGTATGGGTGAAACTTTTTTTTGGTCAAATCTTTTGCTCTAGGCAGGTCCACAAAGGGCAGGAGGCATATCGTGAATACTGCTGAAAATGAGCAACTGATATGCAAAAGTTTGGCAAAATTCAACTATAGTAACACAAGACTTAAAGAATAACAGTTCAAAAGCAGTTCAAAAAAATTAAGAAAGATGGAGACTTACCAAAACTTTCTCCCAGATAGATCCTTAATCCGGAAGTGTTTATCTTTAATTTTGAAACCTTTTAAACCCTCAAATAGTCTTGCTATCTTTGTATAACAAATTTTGAAATGCCTGAAATGAATGTGAAACCAGTTGATTTTACCTTTAATATAGAAATATTGAGGCTAATGGATTTGTAAGACATTCTGATGGACTTAAAATTAAGAGTCTTTATTATCAGGTAGCCTTTAGGAAGTAGCTGTACTGTCTGTTTATAAGGGATACATGTGCTGGAAATGTGGTCAGGATGTCAAACAGTAAAACCGCAGGGTTCAAGCTAGTTCACGTCTGTGTTTATGTGAATTTTGTAAACATTTATTTGGGTGATTTTTTCCTGATGGACTAAGCTTTAGAGAAGCACCTTTATGGAACTATATCAAGGGTCAATATTTTTAAAAATCATTGGTCCCATAGATCTGCTTGACAGTATTGTCCATATAGTCTGTTAAGCACATGTGCTACTTAAATTTTTAAAAACCTATTACATGACTGAAACATTCTTTATGTCAACCAAATAGTTGTTAGGAGTCAGGAGTGTAAATGTGGAGACTCGTGGAGTGGGTTCTCATCGGGCTTCTGGTAATTAATTATGATATATTTTGCCCAAGTTGCATTCCCTTGCTGGTGGTGCTACTCAGTCACACCAGGGGGAAAAGTGACTTGTTTAAGCTGATTTGGACCTTGTGGCATTTAATTGCGAGCAAAAGTGTAATAGGCTAAACGCAAATGAATGTAGACACTGATTAACCGGGACCTTGTTGACAACATAATGAGATTAAGAGCCCTTTTCCTAATATCACAAAGGCTTTGAAGGAACACTTTTCTCTCTGAGGTCTTGGAATTCTAAAGGTATGGGGCTGCTCTTGCCCTTGATGTATAGCAGAGGTGTGGAGGGTCTTCTGTAATTTTTCAGTAACATTCATTGTCTTTTTTTTTTCCTGAATATAAATAATCCTTATTTTGTTTTGATTTGTATTCAGTTTGGTTTGGTTTTTTTAACAGCAACAGTACTTTTCTTAACTGTCAAGATTTGTCTCTTTCAGGTTTTTCCCCCCTAGGAACTCAATGCTATTTTACTTGAACTGACTTTTTTCACACTTTAGATCTCAAAATATATCCTAGGAATTTCCAAAATCCCTTCTTACATGAAATGCTCACAGATTTATTAGACAGTCAAAAGGGACATTACATGTTCAGACCAGCTCAGTAAATACCAAAGAAGAATAACTTCTTTTCACACACTACCTCCACCTCCTCTCCGACCCCCAACCCCACCCCCATGTGCCCAGCTGTGGCTTCCAGTTACATGTAATGGAGAAAAACAGTTACTGTTGGCATTTAGCAATACCCAATACCAATGGCAAAACCTTTTTGAGCTGATCCTCCTTAAGAAACAATTTAGTCAAGTCCTTCTGGCTTGCAATTTGCTGGTAGCATTTCCTGTTGCCCAGTGTGCTGTGCATTTGGGATTGGGGGCTGTCAGTGCCAGATAAAGATGCTTTAGAAATAAACTCTTTTGGGGGGTTCTGGGAGTTAACCAAGGGTTCAAGGATAAGAGTAAACTAGTACAGAGTGGAGGTCAGACCGTTTTCATCTCTTTATGTATAGTGGGTGCTCTAGGACCAGACTGCCTAGGTTTGAATTCCAGCATTGCCTCTACCAACTGACTGTGTTGTTTGGCTAAGTTATCCATCTCTTTATACCTCATTTTCATCACCTGTAAAATGAGGCTCTTAACAACTTCATAGGTTATTTGTTAATAGAAGATACATCTAAAGAGTTGTACATGTAAAGGGTTAAAACTAATACTGGTAAAGAGTACATCTAACCCAATTTCAGTAAACTGTGATTAAGTCTTTGTTTTTCTATCCCATTCTCCCTCTCCTCACTTTATCTTCCTCTCCTTCTATTTTTGCTTTCTCGTGCTTCTAGAAAGAATCTAAGGTGTACTGCTGCTGCTGCTGCTGCTGCTGCTAAGTTGCTTCAGTCGTGTCCGACTCTGTGCGACCCCATAGATGGCAGCCCACCAGGCTCCCCCGTCCCTGGGATTCTCCAGGCAAGAACACTGGAGTGGGTTGCCATTTCCTTCTCCAATGCATGAAAGTGAAAAGTGAAAGTGAAGTCACTCAGTTGTGTCCGACTCTTAGCGACCCCATGGACTGCAGCCCACCAGCCTCCTCTGTCCATGGGATTTTCCAGTCAAGAGTACTGGAGTGGGGTGCCATTGCCTTCTCCGCTAAGGTGTACTAGGATGAAAGAAAAGTGGGACAGAGAAAATAATAACAACTAGCTTAAAGTTAGTCAGAAATGCATACTGAGGCCCTGTTCACTAATTGGAAATGGTTATAAGTTTACCTCTGTACTTCCTATTGACCAAAGAGGAGAGTCTGGTCAGTTGTAAGAGTCAAAGTAAAGTAACAAAAGATTAAAACATACTGATGGGTTTGGAAACACACAGGTTTCCTTAGCCCCTAGTTTTTCATGTCATTCTCCTCATGGACACTCACAGCAGGGATGCTGTGGAATGTGGTGGACAATGTCTTCAACATCATCTTTCATATTCATTTCTCAAGTTCAAACAATTACGGGACTTGGGCAGGATTCCTTGAATTATTTCATCACAAGCCTTTCTTTACAGAGCATCTTGCTAAACTAGCATTCCACCAGATGCAGTATTTCTACAAGTAGGAATTGCTTGTGATTATTAACATGATAAATTGAAAAATTCGATTAGAGAGAAAATTCAGCATTCTGGTTAAAAGGGCTACATGGTGTGTATATATATGTTTGCCCGCTCACAGTCCATGAACATGCAGTTGAGAGTTCTCTGAAACTTTCAAATCATTTGAAACTCCTATACATTACTGATTATTTTTACATCTACATTTCAGTCTAATTCTATATGTCACCTCTTTCTTATGGAGTTATTTGGGCATATTCCTGTATACCAGGCTATTTCTAGAAAACAAAGGAGTGAAGTTGAAAATAAATACTGTATGAAAGTTAAAGACTGAATAAAGAGATTATAAAACATCAAATTTCTGATTCTTCCTGTTTAATTTATGATCTGATGACATTGTCTAATTAATGGTACATTTTTTAGTATACATTGGTGATCACCAAGTAGTTTTACCCTTTTAGGTAAATGAGGTATTCCTCTTAATTAAAATAGGGTAGTATAATGTGTCAAAATGGACACTGTTCTCAAGTAAAGTGAGCTCACCATATAGGAGTTGAGATATTAAATATATAACTGTGTACATCAATTTGTCTGGATATTATACCTCTCTTGTGGTGAGCCTCTTCTGAAAATTTGTGCAGAGGATAATGGTCTAAAAATCAACAAAAATTCCTTTTGGTGTCCATTATAACTTTTCTCCCCTAGAGCTGGGTTATTTTTGATTTCGGTTGTGTTTCTGACCCCTGCAAATTTGCCCAACTGCCTTTCCAAGCTGGCTTTCCACCACACTCAGGTGCCACCCTCCAAGGTCGTTGTTCTACCCCTCCCAGTCTGCCCAGGAGAGTGACAAACCCACACCTCGTGGGGGTAACAGACGGAACAATCTGTACAGTGTCTCCTTCCCCGCCTTCGCCCCCTGACATATTTATCCAGGGAAGGCAGGGCCATAGTGTACACTGGGAACTGTATGAAAAAGGAAAGAAATATGCAGGAGGGTAAACAAGTAAGCTGAGAGGTAGAAGAAGAAGGAAGAGTTGGTTCCTCCACTTTTCCAGGCAGAAGAAAAAGGACAAGATCATAGCTTTACTTACTCTTTTTTCCACTACCGCCTGCTTCTGAGCCAGTAGCCACTCATGCTGCTTTTAGCTGTGAGGATTTGCCTGCCTCCAGAGACAGTCCATGGGCTTCCCCAGTGGCTTGGTGGTAAAGAATCCATCTGCCAGTGCAGGAGGTGTAAGAGACACGATTTCAATCCCTGGGTTGGGAAGATCCTCTGGAGGAGAACATGGCAACTTACTCCAGTATTCTTGCCAGGAAAATCCCATGGACAGAGGAGCCTGGTCTACAGTCCATGGGGTCGCAAAGAATCAGACATGACTGAGCATCTGAGCACAGAGACAGTCTGTAGATAGTAGATGCCGGCCCTTCCATCTTTCTGCATTAGGAATCTTTAACTCAAATATCTGGGGCCATTGAGAAGGGGGTAAAAACAGATGAGGTAAAAACAATAGGTTTTCTCATTGCAACTGAGAGTGATACCTACTTAGTTTTGTCCAGCCTGTGTTTGCAGTCCCACCCAATTCTTTCTTCTACAATAGAGTTTATTTAGGAGGGCCTGAGAGGTAAAGGAGAGGAGTGAAGTAAGTCAGGCGTAGGACAAAGGGACATACGGTGGAGTCTGGCATATAGCCAGTCCCTCAAAGGGCTAGCTGGGATGGAGGGTGAATCTGAAGTTACTAGATACTCCAACTTTTCGAGCAAAGCTAGATATTCAGATGTCCTCATGGAAGCTCCTAATTTTTAAAACACTGTGTGGGCCAAACAAAACCTGTCTGTGGGCCATATACAATCTTCAGGTCCTTGTGTGCTGCTTTGATCTAAATCTTACCTACCAGCTTGAGTTTCTCCTCCTTCACCAAGTCTTTCTGCTTGCACCACCCCATAGGGGCTGCAGTGATCAGAAAGCTTGGCTGGGGCTGGAAAATACGCTTCTAAGCTCACTCAGATAACTATTGGCTTATAACCTAATCTTGGAATTGACATATCATCCCTTCTTCAGTAGTCTGCCGATCTCATAGAGCAACCCGGATACAGTTTGGGAAGGACTATGCAGGGTGTGTGTGCCAAGGAAGGGGAATCTCTGGGGGCCATCTTGGAGACTGGCTCCCCCAGCACTCTACTGTAAACTCTTTCCGTAACATAAATACTCACCCCATACCATCCTCTGAGCATTTTCAGTTTAACCCCTGTTAGAATTTCTTAAAGACTGCATCCTGCCAATAGAATTAGCCAAGTCTTTCATATCATTTATTATTCAGTTACATATCTATTTAACCAACTGTTTAGTTTTTTATAAGAAAGTACACCCAGTCCTCCAGATGTGATCAGTAAAGCACCATGTGTGTAAATAAAACACTTAAAGGGTTCTTGAGGAAGCACTGTAAATGATTTGCCAAGGAAAAGTGATACACACGGCTATGGGCTACTTGGATCATAGTTTTTAAGTTTGTTGGTATTCGTTCTTTTCTTTATTTACGTCATTGAAATAACCACTTAAACCACACATGGACATGCTGGCAAATATATTGAATCAATGGTATAATTATTTATTTCATGAAGGGGAAATGGGCCTTTTATATTAATGACCTTACAATAAGTGTCATTTTTATATGTGGAAAAATAAGTGCCTGTCATTTTCCTATTATTCTGAGGTCAGAGCCTACCACAGAGATTTTAATATTTGAAAACTATTCTATTCACTGGAATCTCAGCAGTTAAAATAATGATTTTCTTAAGATGACTCATTCTGATACACTATATCTGACCTTTCTTGGTCAGAAAAACAAAATCTTCAACACTTCTTGCTCCTTATTACACTCTTTCCATATTGCTCGAAATTGATGTTAAGTAATCAGGATGTATTTTTACTCCTTTAGCATTTTAATTAGCATTTGTCTGTGAGTGTAGCTCTCATGAGACTTAGCAGATTTTTCAGTCACTACACCTTCAGTCAAATACTTGGACTTTTGAAATCATTTTAACTAGGTTAACTAGTAAAAATGGGATTAGAAGTAAAAATCTATAGAAAGAATTCTCATCAAGAAAAAACAATTTGGTGGAATATATGATTATAGTAAATATTTAGTGTATCTTATTTTATTTATAAATCTGTAAATTTTAAGAAATTCCTTTTATACCATGCTTCTTAATGCTACTGAAAAACTGGGTATGTGCTTTGGGGAGGTATTAAGTAAATCAGTGTAATTTTGCTTTTTGAAAGAGAAGTCGTTAAAGGAAGAACTTACTCTGAGAAAAGGAAGCAAGTAGTATTGAACAAGCATTTTAATGGTTAAAGTAATAAAGATGATCTGTGTTTTGTAAAATCATTAGAAAGATACAAAATATCTTTTGGGGTGGTTAAAAATAGCTTTAAAAATAATTACATTTGTAGTAATGATGAAAAAAACTCCCAAATAATTTGAGATTATAAACGTGTAAGGACAGGGATCATATCTCACTAATTTTTACAATCCCCTTCTGGAACCTAATACTTTTGTGTATAGTAGACAGACAATAAATAGTGGATAGAAAGAGGAATAATGTGGTACATTTCAGTAATTTAATTACATGACTTTATTTCTGCATAGAAGCCATGTTCTTGTTTTAAGAAATATCCAAATTCTTAAAGTCTTTCTTCTATATATTGTGTCATCACAAAATTATTTTAAGTGTTTAGCTAGTATGCACCCCTTGCTGCCATGTCATCATCTTTCGATGAACGACAACAACAAAAAAATGAAATCACATTGGTGAGTTAAATGCACTGGTTTTGTTTGACAGATTCAGCGGCACCTCATGGACCACTGGTCCCAAATCCACATAGAAAGGGGTATGCTTGTGAAGTCTAGACAGCTCTTAAGCAAATCACTCCATCCTGAATGGGACTGTGAATCTCACTCGTAAAGGATGGAGAAATTTAGCTGTATTATCACAAAATAATGGCAGTATATTTCTAGACATTTTAAAAGACTCCACTCCAGCTTTTAAATAAAATATTTTCACCACCACCCCCCAAATTATACTAAACATGCAGGAAAAGAAAAAAAAAGCAGACCCTTCACACAGATACTAAATTCATAAAAATATATAGACTTGGGAGGTGCTAGACCAAATGCTTATTATATACATGTAGCATCAGTTTTAAAAGGGGTGCATTTAACTGGTCTTACTCTGCTTAAAATCATCTTCAGTGTTCCAGGGGAGTCAGAAAAAGTGCGTACATTTTTTTCAAGTTTTTTCAAGATCATCCTCTTAGGACTGCTCTGTGGCTAAGCCTGTGGAAAACGTAGGCAGCCCCAGTAGAGCCCTTAAGCTCTTCGAAGAGACCGGTGATCAATGATTACTGCTGATGCTCTGGGTAAAAGCCCCAAATCCATCATCTTTTCAGCCTCACAGTCTCATTCTCCTTTTGGAAGCATCTTCCAGACCAAGACACCAAGCAAAACGTGACACAAAGTCAAAGAATCTTTGACATCTCTGACTTGGAAAGGATCTTTGAAGTTGTCCAATCAATTTTTATCTTCTACCCAAATTTCTTAGATAATTGACTCTAATATTACAACCTATGCACAAAGTAATTTTGATTCAAAGGAATCGTTAAATTTGTGTTTACATTTCCTTTGCTTTGCTAGCTTCTTTCCTAGCACTTTTACAAAACGCCTATTTTAAAATATTTTCTCTCTAAAGTTTATGATGTATGTGGACTGTCTGGATTATCCAATCAGGAAAAAGAATTGGAGGAGACTGTGAGGTGTTATCAGGCTGGCTGTGCTACTTTCTTAATGTGACTGACTCTCACCTCCTCCTAGATTTGCTTATGCTAACTGTAAAGAAATCTAGAACTGCTTCTGACCCCAGCCATTTGTAATAAAAGTTGTCCCAGCATGTTGACATTGACAGCTATTCACCTTCAATAAGCAACAATACTGGAATAGTGTTACTTACTTTGGCTCAAGTCCGGTAGTTCAAGGAATGACTTAGAAATTTCTTATCAGACACAAGTAGAACAGAAAAAAATTGTGTATCACCTGAGCTTTATAGTCCACTCTCTATTGCCATTGCTCTTCACTGTTTTATTATCATACTATAGAGGAAATGGCAACCCACTCCAGTATTCTTGCCTGGAAAATTCCATGGACAGAGGAGCCTGGTAGGTTACGGTCCTTGGGGTCACGAAGGGTTAGACACGACTGAGTGACTAACTTTTTCTTTTATAGAGCAAATAAACTCTTATTTGAGTGTGCTCTTGTAGAGCAAGCAAACTTGTAAAAGGGTTAGCAATTCTGATTGACTGGCCATGCTTCCAGTGTGTAAATTCCCTGGAAATTATACTTTTTCATAATTATTATAACTATAATAGCAAATTTTCTTCGTCATTTGTATACGTTCTACATGCATATGACCTTTTATGATCCGTGCTGTAAAAAAGTGAGTATGAGATTCTATGGAAAACTTTTTGAGTTACTTAAAGGTAATCAAGGTCATGTCATTAGAAAATATTTAAATTTTAATGCTGCTGCTGCTAAGTCGCTTCAGTCGTGTCGGACTCTGTGCGACCCCATAGACGGCACCCCACCAGGCTCCTCTGTCCCTGGGATTCTCCAGGCAAGAACACTGGAGTGGGTTGCCATTTCCCTCTCCAATGCGTGAAAGTGAAAAGTGAAAGTGAAGTCGCTCAGTCGTGTCCGACTCCTAGCGACCCCATGGACTGCAGCCTACCAGGCTCCTCCGTCCATGGGATTTTCCAGGCAAGCGTACTGGAGTGGGGTGCCATTGCCTTCTCCGAAAAATTTTAATGTCAATACCCTAAACTGATATCTTTGGAATATAAAAATCAAATCTAGAAAGCAAAGAAAAAAGAGTTATGCTTATTTTAAAATCTGACAAAATGATCATCTTTGGTTAAGTCTATTTGCAGAAAAAGGTAAATATCATTAAAGAGTTTTTCTTGAGGAGGAGTACAAACCTCTGGATTCGCAAATTCCACCCCCCTTTTTTTTAAGCCATTTTATCAAGTTTGAAAACTGAGATCAGAATTTCATGTAATTCTGAATGTGTCCCCTGGAGCAGGAAATGGCAACCCACTCCAGTATTCTTGCCTGGAAAATTCCATGGACAGAAGAGCCTGGAGGGCTACAGGCTATGGGGTCGCAAAGAGTCTGTGACAGCTGAGCGACTGAGCACTAAATGTGTCTATTTTCATATTCTGTTACTAGGACCTTGTTTCTGGAGAAGCCTAGAGAGGTACACTTGATTTTAGTGAGGATTAATAGAAAATGAAACAATAGGTTTTCAGTCTAAGTTAAGCTGTGGTCGTCATTAAATAAATTTGATCTTATAACCCGCAATGATTTTTCCCTCCTTTTCACTAGTTATACTAAGATGGCAAATGCCTTTTTAAAGAGATATTTTGTAGATAATAACCTATAAAATGTGGATTACATATGTGTGATTTTGTTACCTAGAATACATAATTAAAATAGTCAATTAAGCATTTTCTTATACTGACAATAGGATAAACAAAACAGATAATAGAGACATACGCTTGCATGTCTGGGCTCTTAGTCAGTTCATACTTTTTGTCATTTATTTTGCATCTAACCTGAATATTTCACAAATGTGTCTATGACATAGGAAACGTCTTGTTTTCTTTTTTCTGTTTTACATATAATGGTCATATTTAAAACTGGTGATAATTTTTCTTAATACTTATTCAATAGAACATATAAACATGACTGTATCTTTCTGTTAAAGGACACAGTCAGTCATTTTGGAAGATTTCCCACATGGGGCAATGAAGAAAGTATTTTAATAGTGGGATATATAGTAGTCTTGTGATGGTTGAAAAAAGAAGTTGGTCTTTTTTTTTTTTTTTTTTTTTAGTTTTTTTAGAAATATTAAAAGTTTCTTTTTGCATTTGTTTTTTTCTACACTTTGGTTCCTAGACTTTTTATTGGGGGGATACACAAAGAGTGTGTCCTATTTCCTCCTCACTTCTTATGTTGGTATGCCTGTCTTTACAAAATTCGTTTTACAAAGATGTCTAAAAACACGCAAGTACTTCTTACGCTGTATTTCTCGTGCCTCCTACCTTTTCAGTGACCGTCGGTAGCATTTATTCTCTCTTGTTCTTTTTTTCTCTACTCCTTCTGCCTTTTTCTCTTCTTGTCTCCCTTGTTTTGCAGACTCTTCACTGTCTAACTTGAAATTGATTAGAATGCATTAATTTTTAAATAAGTGTCACATATCCTTAACTGAGCACTAAAAGGTTGAGAAGGCTTCATGGTGTAGAATCTGATCCAAAACTAAGTGAGAAGAATTTTAAAAACAAGGGCTGCCCTTCATTAGCCCTCGTGCCATCTCCTGACAGGCTCAGCGCACCACGATGCCACACCAGGCCAGGGCGAGCCCCACTGCCGTGCACCATTTACCCTCTGTCAGCGGCTTCAGTCGGAGCTGGGGCAACACTGTGCATGCAAGTCTGTCATGCGTCAGCCTCAATTAAGCTCATATTGCCTGCTTGGGAAACTCCACAGCCTCCTGTTAACCATCTTTTTTGTTGTTGTTTCATTTTCTTCCTCCATTTTTTACCCCCTTCCACTCTCTAGAAGCCCACGTTGCTCCATTTTTTTTTTTCTTCCTTTTATATTCCCCCTTCAACTCTCTCTAGAAGCCCATGCTTTATTTGGTGAAAGTGTATTCATTGTCTTCCCGTTTCTTACAAAGAGGAATCATTTTTAGAGTAGTAACTCCTCTCTGTAGGTCCCAGTAAGTTGATTTTATTCATGGAAATGTGCTCAGTTCATACCTGAGTACGTGTAACTTTTTAAACAAGAAAATACTGTTTAAAGGAGGGAATTATACTGACACTTTGTACCTGTGCCAAGCTTGGTCTCAAGTCCTATGAAGCAGTTTTTTCTTTAGACTTTTTAAGAGTGCAGGAGCACTAGTCATGCAGCTTTATCAAATGTTAAAGTCCTTCTCTTCTTTCTCCAACCTATTGTTTACTTGTGTCCTTGTCATCTAAGGGGGTGGCGGTTTTCTTTTTTTGAGAGTAGAATGAAACTTTACTACACTTTAAGGGGAAAAAAAATGTTGACAGCAGCAGTTTATATTTGGTTCACTATTTTGTGGTTTACCGTAAGTTTATGGGAGAAACAAAGGACCACCCAGGGCTTCGTCATGCTGGGTAGTTGGCTGCCCAGGCGAGTCTCTTATGAGAAATTATCTTCAAGAGGACATTTTTAGAAAATAAAAGAAGTCTTTGCAGGGAATTTTCTTTTCCTTCTCTGAATAACTACAGAGAACTCAAAAGAGCTTCTTTAGGGTGCTTTAGTGGACAGATAGACATTGAGATACTTGGGCATCTTCAGGATTCGTGGAGGTTTTATGGGCTTGTTCAGATGGTAAAGTCGGGTTAACCCAAAAAGTTGTTGCCAGATGTTGGTCATGAGGCCCAGTGTGAAAGAAATCACAACAATGTAAAATCCCCTGTGGTCTGTGACATCAGAAGAAGTTCACAGTGAGTGGAGAGCAAGGTCAGTTTCTCAGATGGAAATGGAGACAAAAAAAAGTATGTGAATATGTTGTTCTTCTTTCACAGGCACATGACCAGTATGGGCAGGTGGCTTTTAAATGGAATCATATTGATGGGTCAATCCAAGAAAACAGATGGAGTATACAGATAATGGAATTCAGATTTCCAAAATATGTGGCACATGGATCCTTATTAAAATTGTTAACTGAAAAACTTATAAAAATCCATCTAAAATTATTTAAAATTCATATTGGCAATAGGTTAAGAATTTCCAATAAGATCATGTGGCAGTCCCATGATATTGGCTTTCTGGAAGATTTATATAAGCATTAAATGCAAAGTTATTGAACATCTTGTTTGAAAAATTGTAAGACTCAACTGTCACAGTAGTTTAGTAAGGAAAAGTTTTTTTTTCTGAGATACTCTAGATTGAGAGATTTCCATTTGTAGGACAGATGGCAGCAGAAAGGCTTTGTAAATTAATATTTAGGAATTCTTTTGCACCCCAGGTCCTGATGGATATTGTCAAGGGAGTCTTCACTTTAACTTTTCTGTCCTTCTTCTTTGGATGGGTCACACATTTGTGACTTTTAAGGTTGCTTCTTTATTTATCAAATATTCTTGAGCCCCTCTTATGTGACAGGTATTTGGTAAGCAGGTGAATCGGTGGTGAACAAAACAGACATCATGGACTTCACAGCCTACTGGTGGAAATAGTTGTTTTATCCATTTTAAATCATATTAAATGGGTTGACAGAAATCCAGAGGCCTGTTAAAGCATGTAACTGGAGATCTTAATCCTAGTATGAGGGTCAGAGAAAATTTTCCTAAATAAGTGACATTTGAAATGTAACCTGAAAGATGAGTGAGAAAAGGCAGAGGGAGTAGAAAGGGTGGAAGGCAGAAGAAAGAAACATATTCAAAGGTCCCTCAGCAGAAAGGAATAAAGTACACCAAGGAACTGAGAGACAACCTGGCCAGAGCACAGAGAATGAGGGAGAATGTGGTCAAATGAGCCCAGAGGCAGAGAGGAGAGCTGGATCACATTTAGCCTCTTCAGGGTCATCTCTGAGTTTGACCCTTTACCTTAAAAAAGACATTTTCCATCTATAAAATGAGGGGATTAAACGTGAAAGTTCTTAACCTAGGAGATTATTGGAAATGCATATTTTTAATAGATCCAGTCACATGTCTTCAGCTACCTGATATTGGGGATGTAAAATGTCTTTTTCAGTCGCTCAGTCATGTCTGACTCTTTGTGACCCCATGGGCTGCAACGTGCCAGGCTTCTCTGCCCTTCACTATCTCCCAGAGTTTGTTCAAACTCACGTCCATTATGTCGATGATGTCATCCACCATCTCATCCTCTGTTGTCCCCTTCTCCTCCTGCCTTCAATCTTTCCCAGCATCAGGGGCTCTTCCAATGAGTCAGCTGTTCACATTAGGTGGCCAAAGTATTTGGGAAAGGCTTACAGAATAAACATTCTGCCCAAAATACCCATAGTGTCTCCAGTAAGAAACACTGTGCTAAATAATCACCTGGATGCCTTTCCCTTGTAATAGTCTGTTATTCTGTAAATAAAGGTAAAATGCATGCCTCTAGAAAACAGTGAAACTAATGGTAGTGATTTTATTGAATGCTCAAACTTTAGAACTTCTGTGCTGAACAACATAAAAAGTAAAGCTACCTTAGTTGAGACAGAGGCAGTTTCTCTACCTATGATAAAACTGGACATTAGATAAGTTAAAACATATAATTTGAAGAATTTTAAACAAAATAAGGGCAATCTCCAAGGAGGGAAAGAGAGAAACAGTTAGTTGAAACCAGAATAGAAAGCAGTGAGCTGTAAGTAAATAAGAAAGCCTAAAGATGTCTGGGGACCAGATGCAACCAGCAGCACCACAATTGGGAACCTAAAATGGAGTGCCCATACACACTTGCAAATGCATGTGTATGCACGCACATGAACACACAAAGTACAAGAGCTGACACTGGAATTCTTCTGTTTAAGCAGGGCACTTGAAAGGGTTAAAATAGTCCTGAGTAAGTCATATCTGCTGGCTTCTAACTAAAGTAAACAATTTTTTTTTCCTGAAAAAAAGGCATCCCTAAATTAGGTTCTGTGGATTCCTACAGATTAAATTTAACAAAATATGAGCTTATAATTTAAAAATTACCAAACACACAAAGAAAAAAGACACTACCACAAATAAAAGTCAAAGCGAACAACACATTTTGACTTCCCAACGTTTTCAGATATTGACATTCTCAACAGAGAATACAAAATAAGAGTGTGTGTGTGTGTGTGTGTGTGTATTTACAGAAAGTAAAAATAGAATATTCGAATGATCAAGGAATATGAAACTATTAAAATGACTCTAAAGAACCACGTAGAACTTTTTTAAATTAAAATCTAGATGAATGAATTTATAAGCAGATTAAATAAAGCTAAAGAGACAACAAGTGAATTGGAAAATATATCCAAAGAAATTATGAAGAATTTAGCATAAAGAAAATGAGACAAAGAGCATGAGAGATATGTTGAGACATGTAGGATCTAGTGAGATCTAGAAGGCATCAAATCAGAATTCCAAAAGGAGAAATTAGGCAGGCAATCTTTGAAAAGGTAATAGCTGAGTATTTTCAAAGCTGCCCAAAGGTGTAAATCCACAAATACACAACATTTGGCAATTATATAAGACGAATTTCACATTTAGGCACATTCTAGTGAAGCTACAGAACACCAGATCCAATGAGAAGTAAAAGCCATCAGAGATAAAAAGGCACATCACCCATAAACAAGTGATAAACAAGATTGAAAGTAGAATATATATTGTGAAAATGACTATACTACCAAATGCAATCTACAGATTCAATGTGATCCCTGTCAAATTACCAATGGCATTTTTCACAGAACTAGAACAAAAAATTTCACAATTCATATGGAAACACAAAAGACCTTGAATAGCCAAAGCAGTCTTCAGAAAGAAGAATGGAGCTGGAGTATTCAACCTTCCTGACTTCAGATTATATTACAAAGATACAGTCATCAAGACAGTATGGTACTGGCACAAAACCAGAAATATAGACCAATGGAACAAGGTACAAAGCCCAGAAATAAACCCATGCACCTATGGATACCTTATTTTTGACAAAGGAGGCAAGAATATACCATGGGACAAAGACAGCCTCTTCAATAAATGGTGCTGGGAAAACTGGACAGCTACATGTAAAAGAATGAAATTAGAACACTTCCTAATACCATATACAAAGATAAACTCAAAATGGATTGAAGACCTAAATGTAAGACCAGAAACTGTAAAACTCTTAGAGGAAAACATAGGCAGAACACTTGATGACATAAATCAAAGCAAGGTCCCTCTATGACCCACCTACTAGAGTAATGGAAATAAAAACGAAAGTAAACAGGATTCTTGCCTTGAGAACGCCATGAACAGTATGAAAAGGCAAAAAGACAGGACAATGAAAGATGAACTCTCCATGTGGGTAGGTGTCCAATATGCTACTGGAGATCAGTGGAGAAATAACTCCAGAAATAATGAAGGGATGGAGCCAAAGCAAAAACAACACCCAGTTGTAAATGGGACTGGTGATAGAAGCAAGGTTTGATGCTGTAAAGAGCAATATTGCATAGGAACCTGGAATGTTAGGTCCATGAATCAAGGCAAATTGGAAGTGGTCAAACTAGAGATTACAAGAGTGAACATCAACATTCTAGGAATCAGTGAACTAAGATGAACTGGAATGGGTGAATTTAACTCAGATGACCACTATATCTACTACTGTGGGCAGGAATCCCTTAGAAGAAATGGAGTAGCCATCATAGTCAACAAAAGAGTCTGAAATGCAGTACTTGGATGCAATCTAAAAAATGACAGAATGATCTCTGTTCGTTTCCAAGGCAAACCATTCAGTATCATGGTAATCCAAGTCTATGCCCCAACCAGTAATGCTGAAGAAGCTGAAGTTGAACAGTTTTATGAAGATCTACAAGACCTTCTAGAACTAACGTTCTACAAGACCTTCTAGAACTAACACCCCAAAAAGATGTCCTTTTCATTATTATAGGGGACTGGAATGCAAAAGTAGGAAGTCAAGAAACATCTGGAGTAACAGGCAAATTTGGCCTTGGAGTACAGAGTGAAGCAGGGCAAAGGCTAATAGAGTTCTGCCAAGAGAATGCACTGGTCATAGCAAACACCTTCTTCCAACAACACAAGAGAAGACTCTACACATGGACATCACCAGATGGTTGACACCAAAATCAGATTGATTATATTCTTTGCAGCCAAAGATGGAGAAGCTCTATACAGTCAACAAAAACAAGACCAGGAGCTGACTGTGGCTTGGATCATAAACTCCTTATTGCCAAATTCAGACTGAAATTGAAGAAAATGGAGAAAACCACTAGACCATTCAGGTATGACCTAAATCAAATCCCTTATGACTATACAATGGAAGTGACAAATAGATTTAAGGGACTAGATCTGATAGAGTGCCTGATGAACTGTGGATGGAGGTTCTTGACAATGTACAGGAGACAGGAATCAAGACCATCCCCAAGAAAAAGAAATGCAAAAAAGCAAAATGGCTGTCTGAGGAGGCCATACAAATAGCTGTGAAAAGAAGAGAAGTGAAAAGCAAAGGAGAAAAGGAAAGATATAAGCATCTGAATGCACAGTTCCAAAGAATAACAAGGAGAGATAGAAGGGCCTTCCTCAGCAATCAATGCGAGGGAGTGGAGAAAAACAATAGAATGAGAAAGACTAGGGAATCTCTTCAAAATTAGAGATACTAAGGGAACATTTCATGCAAAGATGGGCTCAATAAAGGACAGAAATGATATGGACCTAACAGAAGCAGAAGATATTAAGAAGAGGTGGCAAAAATACACAGAAGAACTATACAAAAAAGATCTTCATGACCCAGATAATCACAATGATGTGATCCCTGACCTAGAGCCAGACATCCTGGAATGTGAAGTCAAGTGGGCCTTAGGAAGCATCACTACAAACAAAGCTAGTGGAGGTGATGGAATTCCAGTTGAGCTCTTTCAAATCCTGAAACATGATGCTGTGAAAGTGCTGCACTCAATATGCCAGCAAATTTGGAAAACTCAGCATTGGCCACAGGACTGGAAAAGGTCAGTTTTCATTCCAATCCCAAAGAAAGGCAATGCCAAATAATGCTCAAATTGCCACACAGTTGCACTCGTCTCACACACTTAATAAAGTAATGCTTAAAATTCTCCAAACCAGGCTTCAGCAATATGTGAACCATGAACTTCCAGATGTTCAAGCTGGTTTTAGAAAAGGCAGAGGAACCAGAGATTAATTTGCCAACATCTGCTGGATCATCAAAAAAGCAAGAGAGTTCCAGAAAAACATCTATTTCTGCTTTATTGACTACACAAAGCCTTTGATTGTGTGGATCACAATAAACTGTGGAAAATTCTGAAAAAGATGGGCATACCAGACCACCTGACCTGCCTCTTGAGAAACCTGTATGCAGGTCAAGAAGCAACAGTTAGAAGTGGACATGGAACAACAGACTGGTTCCAAATAGGAAAAGGAGTACATCAAGGCTGTATATTGTCACCCTGCTTATGTAACTTATATAAGAGTACATCATGAGAAACGCTGTGCTGGAAGAAGCACAGGCTGGAATCAAGATTGCCAGGAGAAATATCAATAACCTCAGATATGCAGGTGACACCACCCTTATGGCAGAAAGTGAAGAACTAAAAAGCCTCTTGATGAAAGTGAAAGAGGAGAGTGAAAAAGTTGGCTTAAAGCTCAACATTCAGAAAACTAAGATCATGGCATCCAGTCCCATCACTTCATGGGAAATAGATGGGGAAACAGTGGCTGACTTTATTTTTTTGGGCTCCAAAATCACTGCAGATGGTGATTGCAGCCATGAAATTCAAAGACGCTTAGTCCTTGGAAGTAAAGTTATGACCAACCTAGACAGTATACTAAAATGCGGAGACGTTACTTTGTCAACAAAGGTCCATCTAGTCAAGGCTATGGTTTTTCCAGTGGTCGTATGGATGTGAGAGTTGGACTATAAAGAGGGCTGAGCGCCAAAAAATTGATGCTTTTGAACTGTGGTGTTGGAGAAGACTCTTGAGAGTCCCTTGGACTGCAAGGAGATCCAACCAGTCCATCCTAAAGGAGACCAGTCCTGGGTGTTCATTGGAAGGACTGATGTTGAAGCTGAAGCTCCAGTACTTTGGCCACCTGATGCAAAGAGCTGACTCATTTGAAAAGACCCTGATGCTGGGAAAGATTGAGGGCAGGAGGAGAAGGGGACGACAGAGGATGCGATGGTTGGATAGCATCACTGGCTCGATGGACATGGGTTTGGGTGGACTCCGGAGTTGGTGATGGACAGAGAGGCCTGGCGTGCTGCGGTTCATGAGGTCACAAAGAGTCGGACATGACTGAGCGACTGAACTGAACTCAAACAGTGTAACCTGATTAAACTTACAAGCTTTTGCACATCAAAGGAAACTATAAGCAAGGTGAAAATATAACCCTCAGAATGGGAGAAAGTAATAGCAAATGAAACAACTGACAAAGGATTAATTTCCAAAATATACAAGCAGCTCATACAACTCAATGCCAGAAAAACAAACATCCCAATCAAAAAGTGGGAAAAAGACCTAAACAGACATTTCTCTAAAGAAGACATACAGATGGCTAACAAACACATGAAAATTTGCTCAACATTGCTCATTATTAGAGAAATGCAAATCAAAACCACAATGAGATACCACCTCACACTGGTCAGAATGGCCATCTTCAAAAATTCTAGATAAATGCTGGAGAGGATGTGGAGAAAAGGGGACACTCTTGCACTGTTAGTGGGAATGTAAATTGATAAAGCCATATGGGAAATGGTATGGAATTTCCTTAAAAAACTAGGAATAAAACCAGCATATGACCCAGAAATCCCACTCCTAGGCATATACCCTGAGGAAACCAAAACTGAAAAAGACACATGTATCCCATTGTTCATTGCAGCACTATTTACAATAGCTAGGACATGGAAGCAACCTAGATGTCCACTGACAGATGAATGGATAAAGAAGCTGTTTTACAAATATACGATAGAACGTTACTCAGCCATAAAAAGGAATGCATTTGAGTCAGTTCTGATGAGGTGGATGGACCTAGAACCATACAGAGTGAAGTGAGTCAGAAAGAGAAAGATAAATATCATATTCTAACACACATATAGGGAATCTACAAAAATGATACTGAAGAATTTATTTGCAGGGCAACAATGGAGAAAGAGACATAGAGAATAGGCTTATGGACATGGGGAGAGGGGAGGAAAGGGTAAGATATATGGGAAGAGTAACATGGAAACATACATTATCATATGTAAAATAGATAGCCAACGCAAATTTGCTGTATGGCTCAGGAAACTCAGACAGGAGCTCTGTATCAACCTAGAGGGGTGGGATGGGGAGGGAGATGGGGAGGGAGGTTCCAAAGGGAGGGGATATATGTATACCTATGGCTGATTCATATTCAGGTTTGACAGAAAACAACAAAATTGTGTAAAGCAATTATCCTTCCATTAAAAAAATAAACTAAAAAAAAAAAAAGGTTTTTTCAGAAAGCAGGAAAATGACTCCAGAAGAAAGATAAGGCTCAAGATGGAAAAACAAGGAACCATTAAATCTAAATGTGAATCTAAACAAGTCACAATTTAAATTTAAAAAATAGTAGATGGGGAAACAGTGGAAACAGTGTCAGACTTTATTTTTCTGGGCTCCAAAATCACTACAGATGGTGACTGCAGCCATGAAATTAAAAGACACTTACTCCTTGGAAGGAAAGTTATGACCAACCTAGATGGCATATTCAAAAGCAGAGACATTACTTTGCCAACAAAGGTCCGTCTAGTCAAGGCTATGGTTTTTCCAGTGGTCATGGATGGATGTGAGAGTTGGACTGTGAAGAAGGCTGAGCGCCGAAGAATTGATGCTTTTGAACTGTGGTGTTGGAGAAGACTCTTGAGAGTCCCTTGGACTGCAAGGAGATCCAACCAGTCCATTCTGAAGGAGATCAGCCCTGGGATTTCTTTGGAAGGAATGATGCTAAAGCTGAAACTCCAGTACTTTGGCCACCTCATGCAAAGATTTGACTCATTGGAAAAGACTCTGATGCTGGGAGGGATTGGGGGCAGGAGGAGAAGGGGATGACAGCGGATGAGATGGCTGGATGGCATCACTGACTCAATGGACGTGAGTCTGGGTGAACTCCGGGAGTTGGTGATGGACAGGGAGGCCTGGCGTGCTACAATTCATGGGGTCGCAAAGAGTCGGACACGACTGAGCGACTGATCTGATCTGATCTGAACAGTGTTTAATCAGCAGTGGAAGGTCATTTAGAAAAAAAAGAGTAAAATCTTGCTATTTTACCTTTTGGAAAGTTAGGAAGGGTGTGATCAGAGTTAAAGTTATCTGAGAGCTTGTAATTATCAAGAAAGGAATGAAAAAATACTCATTACCTTTAGAGTTCATTACATACAAATGATAAAATTTCAAATATATCCATTGAAAGACTAAAGAGAGAATTGTCTGGATTCCAAAAAGTGTACTAAAACCACTTGTATTTCTATATAACAGCAAAAAAAGAGAGAGAGAATAAAACAAGTAAAAAGTCAGGATACCATTTACAATTACAAAACAACGTGTCCGAGGATAGATATAACAAAACATATGTAAGACTTAACTGTTCTATATACTAGCTGTGATCCTGAGCAAGGAACTTCTCTGAACTTCAGTTTATTATCTGTAATATGTCAGTAACAGTAGTACTTACTTAGTAGAATGATGAAAATTGAATGATGAAAGTAGCATTTAACAGTGTGCCTAGCTTGCAGTACAACTCCCAATAAGTATTAGGCAGTCCCTTGTGGCTCAGCTGGTAAAGAAACCGCCTGCAATGCAGGAGACCTGGGTTTGATCCCTGGGTTAAGAAGATCCCCTGGAGAAGGGAATGGCTACCCACTCCAGTATTCTGACCTGGAGAATTCCATGGACTGTATAGTCCATAAGGTCACAGAGTCGGCCGCGACTGAGGGACTTTCACTTTCACTTTCATTATCACCATCATTATTATTTGGGACAGGCTAAAAGTCATGGTGAAGCAATGGTCCCAGCACTCAAAAAAGAGTCTAATAAGAATGCTACTGTAATAGACAAATAATGATTATATGATATATAAATTGTAAGTATCAAAAGGTGATATCAACAAACTCTTAAGAAAGAGAGATAAGTTTTGCCCTATGGACAGGAGGATGGGTCCTTGGAGTCTTTCTGAAGATGATGGTTTTTGAGCTGCACCTAAAAATATGAGTAATTAGAATGTTTACCATGAGTACGGCATGGGGGCCAAAGGCACATTATATATACATTCTTGAGTCTGCCTTGACTGAATATTATTGGGGCCTCCAGGGGGAACAGCACAGAGATGGCATGTTGGGTAATGGGGACTAGATCAGGTTTACTGGAAAGACAGGTTAGTGGAAGTATGCTGAAATTACAGAATGAGTTTTGTTAGCACAGCCCATTGTGACACTGACCCCAATATTAATTAGCTGCCAGATACCAAATAATTGTCTGGGAGAATCTCTAAGGAAAGGTAAATACATCCTCTGGAATAATGTCTGGCAAATTAAGAAACAGGTTTTTTTTTTTTTAATGCAGTAATATATACAGTACAGTGAGTTTGAAAAATTATCATGTTGCTAATTTCAGGTTTTGTTTTTTGTTTTTTGTTTTTTTAATCTAACTGACTCCCCTGATTGAATGGATACGTGTATGCACAGTCTGAGCCCATTCATTGCATCTGGAGTAAAATTGTTCTTTTGGGAGAAATGGTGGAGGGGGGTTTACCGAGCGGAAATATGTGGCAATAGGGCAGCTATGCCAGTGACAGTTGTTCCTCTAACCCACGTGCCTTACAAGCCCAGAGCGCTCCACACTTCAGCTTGGAGAGTGGGGGCGCCTCCCAGTGTGTCAGGAAACGTGGGCCTCTGCTCACGGAACTCGCAGGCTCATTTTAGGAACTGTCCTGACACTCCAGTAGCTCTTTTCTGAGTCATTTTCTGCTTTCACCTGAGAGGCTCCCAAGCTGCAGACCTAGTCTGGTGCTGCTTTAGTGTTGTTTCTACAGAATATGCAGACCATGTTGGCGTCTTATTTCTAAGCCATACCTAATTTTTATATAGGTTTCCTCTTTAGTGTTTTGATCAAATGCACATAATCGTCATTCTGCTCGTGACTAGACACAGCTGGGGGAAGGATGTCTGCTAGATGAGATTTTAATTCACTTCCTTCCTCGTGAATAAGACTTGGGATAAAATGTACAAGGATCATTCTTACCTTTTTCCTGGCAATAGAAGTGGTTTGTTTGCCGACTGATGAGTGGTGGGATCAAGTGGGAAGGGTGGGAGTCAGAAGTGAAAGAAGAGACACCACCCGGGGAAGGACATCGTCGAAAGGACACTCTGCAGCGGGAATAGGGATGTCCAGGTGTTTGGGAAGGTCTCGACACCCTGGGTTGTAGTGTTCATTTTAAAACCAGTCAGCAACAACCTGGAAGTGCTCCCAGGGCTCTTAAGACTCCCCACTAAAGTATTTCTGGCAAGAGTGTGGAAATCTTTGGACAAGTCCAAGCACACTGTGTTTTTAGGCCTGTTACATCGCTGCGTGTAATATTAACAGCATGTGTTGTTCCGTTCACTTAATTATTATTGGAATTGAATAGAATTTGTATTTCGTTATTGGGATATTGTCTTAGTCTTTGAGCTTTTACTATGACTTTTCAGAATTGAAGCCACTTGATGCTGGGAGGAATTGGGGGCAGGAGGAAAAGGGGACGACAGAGGATGAGACGGCTGGTTGGCATCACTGACTCGATGGACGTGAGTCTGAGTGAACTCTGGGAGTTGGTGATGGACAGGGAGGCCTGGCGTGCTGCGATTCATGGGGTCGCGAAGAGTCGGACACGACTGAGCGACTGAACTGAACTGAACTGATCCAGTAAGCATTTTATTTGTCACTTATGTGCAATACATTATACCAGGCCCTGTGTGCTCAGTCATGTCCAACTTCTGTGGCCCCATGGACTACAGCCGCCAGGCTCCTCTACCTACTAAATTTTCCAGGCAAGAATCCTGGAGTAGGGTTCCATTTCCTAGGGATTCAACCCAGGGATTCAACCCAGGGATTGAACCTCTGTCTCTTGAGTCTCTTGCCTTGGCAAGTAGATTCTTTGCCACCAGCACCACCTGGGAAGCCCATAGCTCCAACGGGCTTTTCTTCCTCATTTATGTGCAGTACATTGTCCCAGGTGCTGTGGAGACGGGAAGAGGAGACACAGCCCTGCTCTGGGGGAGCTTATAGTCCAGTGAAGACCCCGTTTAAAGAGCAGCTCGGGGGAAAGCTTCCTTACCAGGCTGACAGCTGCAGCAGAGATGCAAACTACTGATGGCTGGCCTCTGGGGAGGAAGAAGTGGATTCAGTTGGGGGAAACTTCTGGGTCAGGGGTCAGTTTTAAACTAGGCTTTCAAAGAAGAGGATTCTGATAGGTTGAGGAGAATGAGGGAATGCTTTGTAAATGGAATTTTGAGCCATGCCCACGAGCTAGGAATAATAAGAAATACTTAGGAAGAGATCATGTCCTGGACATGAAGTCCCTTGGAAGTGAGATTAGCAACACACATGGGCAGTGCAGTGTAATGGGCTAGGGACGACGGCAGAAGCCTTTGATTGTAGACTTGATTCCATGTAGGGCATTGTGGTTTTGCCCCATTCTTCGGACAGAGAATTCAGAGACCCCGTTGGCTGCTGTTTTCTGGCCAAAGCTGAAATTTGTTGGAAAATGACCTATTCTTTTCCATCCTCTTGTTTTGGCAGTTTCCAATAATTGCCATCTCTTCCAAAATTCACTTATAATGTCTAAATAGATACGTACACTTAATACACACATATATACGGACTTGTGGCACTATTTTCCAAGTGTGTTTGCCTGTGGAAGGGGGTATTCCACTAAACAAGGGCTTTGTGGTCAATTGTCCGTGTGCAGTGCTGTGTTCCACAGCCCTGTCTAGAAGAGTCAGATTATACGTTAGCATCTGCATGGTTCTAAAAAGTAGAAGTGTCTTTTAACCTTGCATAGCAAAGATCCTCTTTGTCTTATTGACATCTCTCTAAACAAGCCTGGAGAAATACTGAGTTAAGGTACTTGTCATAAACAGTTTTTATGTTTCTCATAGACCCCACAACATCCTTATGAAACAGCCATTGTTGTCTCCATTTTTCCAGGGAGAACTGAAGGTTACGTATTTTTTCCATTTTCACAGACCAAGAAAAGAGCCAAAATATGAATCCACATTCTTCTAGTCTTGGAACTATCCCCTCTCGTGCAACCTCTAGATTCATGTATCCTAACCTAATGGCTTGAGCTCCACCTTTAAGGGCTTTTGTTAAAGATGTTTCTTTCTGCTGGGCTGTTTCAGTGATGGCTTATAGCCGTAAATCCTTAATCATCTACTGTGTATAATCTTTCACGACTCACACTCTTCTGGATGGAACTGACCACTCAGGGTTCCTGGGAACATTATACTTTTTTGCTCGCTTGTCTCCATCACTGACTCTACGCTCCTAAACTTTTGGTGCACTTAGTGGGTCCGGCATTGAGCACAGTTCTTGGCCTGTAGTACAGCACAGTGCTTGTTAACTGGATGAGGGCCTGAAGAACGTTTCTCAGGTATGGGAGTCAAGAGAGGAACCACGATGCTCATTCTGACTGTGGTTCTGATCATGAGTCAGATGAGATCAGAAATCCGCAGCATCAGCTCGCTAAGAAACACACAAGGTGGTATTTTCTGTATGTAAGTCGTCAGTCATCTAGTAGAGAAGTATACAGTTGTCCTGTGAACATGTGAGCACAAAAGGGGGCCAACACTGTGTAGTCACACAGTCTGTCTACCTGAAAACCCACCTGGAACTTGGACCCTGTGCTGCCCAAAGGGACCTCAGAATATAGTTGTTTCTATAGGTTTTAACAGTGGTGAGCGTGAAGCACCCCCAGTGAAGCAAGGTCTGACCTTGGCTTCAGGCCTCCTCTGCTTTTTCCTTACTCCTACAATTTTTAGCTTTGGCTTGGGTAGGTTTTAATGCAGACCAAGAGTGCTATTTTTAATGTATGAAATCTTGTATTTATAGGACAAAAAGAACCTTTTTTTTTTAAAAAAAAAAAAGGAAGAGTTGTAATGAAGTCAGATGTAGGAGCCAAGGCTATAAACAGTCACATACATATTTCTTTGTAATGAATTAAGGGAAAATCAGGAAATAAATGCAGACTGGCAGTGTTTTAGAAGAAAATAAGGTTTGAATGATAAAATTATAAATTCATATAATTTAGATTTCTATCCGAAGTCAATTGTTCATGTAATCTTTGTCCTTCTTAGCATTTGGTGTAACAAATCTATTTGAAACATCCTAAAACTTTTTGGTCAAAATAGCTCTAGTTCCTAATGCTAATTGGAAAATACGAATTTAAAAATCTGAAATACAAGTGAGGTGGTAGATTAGTAGAAAGTCTAAACTATAAATAAGAATAGTCTCTAAGTAAGTTTTCAAAATTCCAATTATGGGTATTCAAGTGCATTTACACAAGCTGGGTTTGTTATTTCTGGAGTTAATAAGCAATTTCACAATGTACTATATATCACTTTTAAAGACATGATAAATTGTCCCTAATGGTGTTGTGTGTATAAACGAGAGCTATTTCTGCCTTGTATATAATGCTTAGGATTGGGTGGTACACCTGAAAAGGCTTGGATTTTACTGGGGCCTTTTTAGCACTTTTGCACCTCGTATGTTCAGGATTATGTTTGATTGATGACTTTAAATGTGCTGGCATGAGAGATATGTAGATCTTAATGCTCTTAAACCATTTGTTTTCCAATCTCTGTAAAAGGCTCCTCTGTTTTGGGGTAACACTTTATCCTTCTTAAGTAAACAGAAATAGGTTTCTGGGATTTTGCTTTTTAGCATTGTAAATCCAGCAGGAAAGAGACAGGCTAGAGGCTTTTAAGAGAGGTCTAAAAACACCATGTTCCCATTTTATTAGAGGAGTCCGAAAAAGTCAGAGTGTGTGTGTGTGTGTGTGTGTGTGTAGATACATTTTTCTTTCTCCTCAACAGTTTTAAAATAACTCCCTTCCTCCCTTTCTTTTTTCTTACCCCTCCCTCTCTCTCCCTGTCTCTCCCTGTCTCTCTCTCTCTCTCTCTCTCTCTTTCTATACCAGAACTCCCTGAATCATTTCTTTCCTTTGGACTGCTTGATGCCCCATGCATTATCCTTAGACCCCTAGCTAAGAACTCTCTTTGGATCTATCATCTGAAACAGCTACAGGGTTGGCTACCATGTGGCCAAGGGGATGTTCTTTCCAATAGGTCTTAGAATAAGAGACCAGAGCTATCCATTGAATCCTGGTTCCCAAAAAAGCACTGGAAATTAGTCCCCAAGCCTGAAGGGTGTCTTATAATCCACTCCTGCAGGATTCTTCTGACTGGGACATCTTCAGCACTTCAGGAGGGGCTCAAAAAAAAAAAAAAAGGCTCATGAAGTTTCCCTGTTTCTGATTAACAGTCTAGGCACTGTTCAGGGAAAGGGGGAAAATTGCTTCTGCTGAAAGAACAGATTGTTTTAAGATTTTAAGAACCGATTATAAACAAGTTGCTCAGGGAGGAGAGAACTGAGCTGGTCAGAGGCAGTCTCTGCTGCCAGGCAGCGGCCCCCATCGCAACAGCAGATCTCTGCACCGGCCTTCAGCCCTGGCTCCCAGCTGTCCGTCATCTTTCAAGAAAAGAGACCAGCATGGTACTGACAAACACATTTTCACTTCCATCTAAGATATGAACTTAGGGGCTCGAGAGTTGAAAGACTAGTGCATTTACCCATACTTATAATATGTTGCTAATTAGCAGTCAGTGTCCTTGTGATCTTTTCCTTTGTCGTCCTCTTGAGGCATCCCATTTCTTTCATTTCCTTCCTCTCCATCATCAGCAACACTAAATGGAATATGGATTATTTTGGCAGCAGGGCAGTTTGAGCCCCCTGATTAGTCTAGAATGAAATGTGAAGGGAAAAAAAAAATGTATGAAATGAGCCATTGTGTCTCCTTGTTCTCAAGATGTTATTTTGAAATCTTCATGGGTGGTGATGTATTTGCTGGTGATTCGTTTCACCTAGAGACATTTAGGATTCCTAAGAAGGGTTTTTTTTTCCCCTTCAGTATACTTACTCTTTTTTATATTTTTAGAAATAAAACAGTTCTTATTAGGGTCAATCTTTGTAAATGAAGCATGAATATGATAGCAGAAAAGGTAAAAATTCCAGACATAATCTTAGGGTACGTAAAGTGACTCAGAGTCTTCTAGCCTTTTTTGCTTTTGCTTTTTTGACTGCACATGACAGCATGTGGGAACTTGGTTCCCGTACCAGGGATCGAACCCTAGCCCTCTGCAACAGAAGCACAGTGTCTTAACCACTGGACCGCCAGGGAAGACCCCACTCCTAGCCTTCTGTCACGAGTTTGCTGCTATTGCTTTAAGTCTTTGAGTAAGCAAATAATCCCAAAGTTATTTTTCACTTAAATTCTTGAAATTGTTTGTTGTAATGGGTATTTTATACTAAAATAAGAACTAAATGCATATGTTTGACTTGGGTGTATCAATAACCTTGGTATAGACACCCATATTTGTGTGTGTGCAAGTATGAGTATGCTGCTAAGTCACTTCAGTCATGTCCAACTCTGTGCGACCCCATAGACGGCAGCCCACCAGGCTCCGCCGTCCCTGGGATTCTCCAGGCAAGAACGCTGGAGTGGGTTGCCATTTCCTTCTCCAATGAATGAAAGTGAAAAGTGAAAGTGAAGTCGCTCAGTCGTGTCCGACTCTTCACGACCCCATGGACTGCAGCCTACCAGGCTCCTCCGTCCATGTGATTTGCCAGGCAAGAGTACTGGAGTGGGGTGCCATTGCCTTCTCCGAAGTATGAGTACAAAAGATGGTTGAAAGCATGTCAGCAGCAGCTCCCTTTACACAGGGAAGTGCCATTGGTGAAAGTATCATGTGTGATACAAAGGAAATGCCTGTATGTGTTTGTACGAGAAAAATAGATTGATAGAGCCAGAAAAGATCTTCTAGGCATCTGGTTCAACTCTAGCAACTTACTAATATAAATGAGAAAATTGAGTCCTGGTGAAGGGACATACACATGTGATAGTCAAAAGGAGCTTGAATTAAGGTTTTCTAGCTGGTGGTCCACTACTTTTAGTGTGCGTTGGAGATATTTGCCTTTGTTTTTAGTACCATGCATCGCCACTGGTAAAGAATCCACCTGCAATGTGGGAGACCTGGGTTCCATCCCTGGGTTGGGAAGGTCCCCTGGAGGGGGACATGCCAGCTCACTCTAGTATTCTTGCCTGGAGAATCCCCGTGGACAGAGGAGCCTGGCGGGGTACGGTCCATGGGGTTGCAAGGAGACAGACACGATCAAATGACTAAGAACAATACCCCCATATAAAGACATGAAGGCATAATGTTTTTTGGCCTACCCAATAATGATATTATTAACTGTAATAATATTTAAAAATGTACACAAGTAGAACCACAAAATTGTCATCATAACTTTAACTTTCCAAGGTATTTTGTCTATTCAGTTACAGTGTGTGTATGCATAGTGCTAAGGGGCTTCAGTTGTGTTTGATTCATTGCAACCCTATGGACTGGAGGCCTCCAGGACCCTCTGTCCATGAGATTCTGGAGTGCGTTGCCATTTCCTTCAGGGTATCTTCCTGATTCAGGAATTGAACCCCCTTCTCTTATGTCTCCTGCATTTGCCAAGTGGGTGCTTTACCACTAGTGCCAACTGGGAAGTGATGGTGTGTAAGCACTTACACATTTGTTGCAAATGCAGCTAGCTGAAATTCATCCACTAATAACCAATTAATTAAAATTATCTAATGTTAATTACTCAGGCTTCCCTGGTGGCTCAGCAGTAAAGAATCTGCCTGAAATGGAAGAGACACAGGCGATTAGGGCTCGATCCCTGGGTCGGGAAGATCCCCTGAAGGAGGGCATGACAACCCACTCTAGTAATCTTGCCTGGAAAATCCCATGGACAAAGGAGCCTGGTGGGCTACAGTCCCTGGGTTGCAAAGAGTTGGACATGACTGAAGTGGCTGACAACAATGTTAATTACTCAATATTGCCTGGCAGATAATTGGTCCTCATTAAATATATGTTGATTCACTCTTTCCTGTTCAGTTCTATCTTGAGCCAGTTTCTCAAAGGGTAAGCTTTGAGTCAGTCATCTGGGGTGATATTTTTTTAAAAAGAAATTCCTGCTACCTAGTCCCTATTCAGAATCTCTGGGGTTGGGACTTGACATTTTTTAACAAACTGAGCAGATAATTCTATGCACACAAGAGTTTGAGAACCATTGCCTAAAGTTAAGATATTGAAATCACAATTGGTTATAATATCTTAAGTTGATCAGTCTAATTGAGAAACTAGAGATATAGGAATGTAATCACCAGACATTTTTAAAGCAATTATGTAAGTTCCATAAGCCCTAATCCTTATAAAACAATTGTTTGGGGTATTTTTAAATTATAGCACAATTTCATCATTATTACAAGTTATTCAAGCAAAATCAAAGTGTATAATGTAAAAAGTTAAAAGGCCCCCCTTTTCTCCCTACCATCCATCTTTCCCACTCCCACGCCCCAAGAATAACTATTATGAACAGTTAGTACAGATGCTTTGAGTTTTTTCACTGTATATGTTTTATCTATATGTAAGTTTTTATTTATGTGTATGTGTATATATATATATATATATACACACACACACATATACATATACATGTAATACATGTATGTATTATATCTGTCTATATACATACTTGTTTATATCCTGGAGAAGGGATAGGCTGCCTACTCCAGTACTCATGGGCTCATCTGGTGGCTCAGACAGTAAAGAATACACCTGCAATGTGGGAGACCTGGGTTCAATCCAGGTCTGGGTTGGGAAGATCCCTTGGAGGAGGGCATGGCAACCTACTCCATTATTTTTGCCTCGAGAATCCTCATGGACAGGGGAGCCTGGCAGGCTACAGTCTACAGGGTCACAGAGTCAAACACAACTGAGCACCTAAGCACAGTACACATTTATATTTGTTTATTCACGCATTAAACAGATATTTGAGCATCTATTGTGTTCTAGGAACTAGGACAGAAAAAGCAACAGTAACCAAACACATGAAGTCCCCTTTCCCGTGAAAGCCATGTTCTAATGGAACCCAGATTCTAATAGGGAGACAGTCAGAAAATCAATAAAAATGTATATAAAATGTAATATAAAATGTGCATGCCATGAAGAAAAATCAAGTACTCTTAAGGGATAGAGAATTCCAGGTGGTTCTACTTTAGGTATGGGGGTCAGGACAAGCCTCTCTGAGATGACTTTTAAGCAAAGACTGGAATGAAGTGAAAGAATGAGATCTGTTCATATCTTAGAGAAGAGGAGGTGAAATTCTTCCTAGGTTACATGTGTAAACTCACACTTTTTTCTTTTAACAAAAGTTTATTATTCATAGTGTCCTATACCTTGCTTTTTCCATTCAATAATGATTTATGTGCACATTTCCAGTGTCTATATTATGAATTTAGATTATTCTTTTTAGTGACTGCTTATTATTCCATAATACGTATGCCCCATATTTCAACCATGCAAGTATTGTTGGCCGTTTTCTCTTTACATTTTACCTTTACAAACCATACTGCAGGAAATTCTGTGGCTCATCATCTTAATATTTAGGTATTAAAGGATTAATATTATAGTTCTGTTGCAGAGTGAGATTACTTTAAGTATTCGGATCATATCAGACAAATACAAAATGACTATTCTAGGATAAAGGAGCCAGACCTTGGGGTACAAAAGTGCATAATATTCCTTTCACACGTAGAGGTAAGAGTCACTTAATCATTTTTAGTTTTAAATTGGACCATCAAAGAATCCTAAATCATGTCTTTATCATAAAAGACCATATTTTTTACTCCTTGGCATTTTTTTAAAAGTTATTCAGCCAATTGCCCAGGCAGCTGGTTCTCGTTCATAGGATTGCGGTCCGTTTGGGTTGGTTTCTTTTTACAGTGTCTGTTTCCTTAGTACTTGTTCTTACATTTATTCTTCAGTGCTCCTGCCTTTATGTTGTTCATTGATTGTATTTGGTCTAAACTGTATTTTGTCTTTTAAATGTAAGATTTTCATATTAAAATGTTTCTCTTAATTATAAAATAAAGATAAAATTATATCACCCAGAAATAACTGTTTATAATATTTGGAGGTATATCCTTTCAGGTTCTTTTTTCTTTCCCAATGCACATATTTTTTTAGATCCCAATTTTCATTTTGGGTTACTGAATTCCAAAACTCTCTTTAATACACATGACTATCTCATAACTCACACTGAGAAGAAACCTATGAACTCTCTCCCGTCACCTTTCTATTGCTGGTTACCCACTTTATTGCCAATAACCTGGAAGATTGTTTTCTACATTTTCAGTTGAATAGACTTATGCCCTGCAGATTGATTATGAAGTAAATGGCTTCTGGGCTGATAGGTGATGTCACCACAACACTCAGAACCCCTGTATACTTGCCCAGTGACTGTTGCCACAGCTTCATGTCAGTCCTACCTGTGGGGAGCATTGGAACCCATGATTCACATTCTTTTTCAAGGACAGGGTGCCAGAAAGTTCTCATATGCCCCTCCTTCTTACTACCAGGCCCTGAAGGAGCTTGCTTTATATTTTCATGAAAAAAAAAAAAAAAAGATTTCTTCCCACACTACTTCTTTAATCTCCTTCATTCTTCCCATCCCTGTTTTACCACCACTAAGCTTTGGGGAGGAGAGCTGGCTTTTAACTGGCTTATATGTGTTTTCTCCCCAACCTTGGAATTAAAAAGAAACACAATCTCTGAAAAGTAAGAGCTAACTCATCTTCTCACCGGTTAGGCTTCTTTTCAGAAGAAGCATCTTGTCTTTGGGCTCCTCTATGGCCCAGGATGGACCACTGTAACAGGGGAATGAATGTTTCTTTAATGCAGATATTGTTTGAATATGAGGCTGTCTTGTTGTTCAGTCACTTAAGTCGTGTCTGACTCTTTGTGACCCCATGGACTGCAGCATGCCAAGCTTCCCTGCCCTCCTCTATCTCCTGGAATTTGCTCAAGTTCATGTCCATTGAATCAGTGATGCTATCTGACCATCTCATCCTCTGCCACCTTCCTCTTCTTTTGCTTTCAATCTTTCCCTGCTAGAGGCTCTCTAGCAGCAGTTTAGTGATTAAAATGTCTTCGTTTGCTCCTTAGTTTTCTAGCATGACTTAAGTAGCATTGAATTAAGCTTGCTGAGTTCCAAATGACTAGAATTAATACCTTTGCTGTGTTTTTTTGTTTGTTTGTTTATCAAACTGGTTAATTCACCAAACAATTTGGTGGTTCAGATGCAGATATTTATCTATCCAGTGTGCTCCATCCTCATATGAACCAAATATCCCAAATTTACTATATGTAATTCATGTGTTGTTCTGTGTAGTACAATGTAGAGTTATGTGACCGATGGATTTTTTTTTTAATGAAGATAATTTTTTTTAATGTTTTCCTAAAATACTGTCTTACACTATTAAAACTGAGTGTGGGGTGAAAGGACCACAGTACATTAAAGAAGCATGTTAATTGTGCCTAAAGGTGTTTGTTTTTTCTTGAAATGCCCATTTAGTTCCCAATTGATCAAAAGATGAAGGTTCCAGAGAGTCTTTCTTCTGACAGCCTTGATTATGTAGGGGTTGCCGTCCAGAGATCCTTGTTGTTTTATAAACACATGCATATGCGTAATATATTCTGCCCAATACTCCCACTTTCTGATCTGCAGAGTACAACAGAGCATCCCATGGAGTCAGAGAACAAAGAAAATCTTCACTCTGAAATTTTTTCCTGAAGCCAAATATGTCCTCCGCTTCAGAAAGAAAATTCCTAGCATGAATTGAGGCACCTCTGTGGCCCTCTGAGGGAAATTTTAGGCTCCACTGGTGTGCTCCCTAGGAAAATAGTGTGCTTGGGGATGCTGGAAGTTGGGTTGATTTCCTATTTTGGATTCAGGTTTTGTTCCAGACATTTTGCCTACGTCATTGCAATTAATTCTCCCAGTGACCCTGTATTGTAGGTATTACTGCTCCATATCACACGAGGAAATTGAAGCTCAGAGAATCTGAATAACTTGCTATCACTGTATAGCTATCAAGTGATGGAGTCAGGATTTGAACCTCTGTTCATCTGACTCCAGTGCCCTGATATTTCTATTCTGCAGAACACAGACTAGCTTTAGTAGCTGGTGGATAGAAAACCACTCTACCCTATTTAAAGTAGCTGAATTATCTTTTTCATCCTATAATCAATCCCTGTGAAATTCTATTCACTGTAGGTTTGTGGCATCCACTTCCTCACATAATAACCAGAAAACAAAAGGTAATCAAAATATTTGTAACTGCAGTGTGAGGAAGCATATGGAAAAGATCATACTGCTATGCTACTTTCTAGTAAATTAAAGAACTCAAATTCATAAGAGCATCATATAGAGAAAAGTATATTGTGTTTTCACCTTGTTCATTTTTAATGAGATAAAATTCACACAACGTAATTGACTGTTTTAAAGTGTAGAAATCTGAAGCATTTAGTACATTCACAGTGTTAGGCAGCCACCACCTCTGTCTAGTTCCAAAACGTTCTCATCATCCCAAAAGGGAACCCCATATTATTAAGCAGTCATTTCCCTTCCCATGTTCCACCTGGCCTCCAGCAACCAACAGTCTTCTTCCACTCTCCATGGATTCATTTGTTCTGGCGATTTCCTATAAATGGAATATAGTATGTCAACCTTTCATGGTTGGCTTCTTTGACTTAGTATGTTTATGAGTTTCCTCTACACTGGAATATATATCTCACTTAATTTTGTTTTATAGCTGAGAATATTGATGTTTGAGTGAGGGTTCCAGGTCTTGCTCTGCTACTAACTCTCTGAAAACTTTACACAAGCCTCTTCCTTTCTCTAGCCTTATTGTGCTCATGTCTTAAGATGGAGATGGCATACCCTATGGAACATGAGTTCTGCACAAGCTCTGGAACAAAAGGAACATGGGGAAGAGTGCATGCTGGTTCTCCCTTGTGGAGGGTATGATGCACATGTCTAAAGATTCTGGACTGCGCTTTATACTCTTTAGCCCAGCGGTTACCAACCTGTGACCAGAGAACCTTTTATCTTGCTTACTGTGGGTTTGTGTGTGTGTGTGTGTGTGTGTGTGTGTGTGTGTGTGTATACACATACACATCTTGTGGAAGCCAATCTAGTTTCTAAGACACTGTAACCTATGAACCACTCATTGATGCCACCTTGCAACGTGCCACTTGGGCAGTCAAGTCCATGTTGATCTTGCCTCTAGGTTACTGGCCTAGAGGTATTCTTCCTATTGGGGGAGGTTTGAGCCTCTGTTGAGGCATTTGGTTGTTTCAGTATAAGAGTCAATGATAAGAAACCTGCCGTGCATTGCACATTTGTTCACAACACCAACATCCTGATCTGCACAAACTCTCCAAGTCCTGCTGGTCATTTATGTAGGTGCAAACACTGTCTATATTTCTCTAAACCTAATTTTCTATATAAACACAAAATACTTTTTGCATGGTTTTAGCATCCACTAATTTTTCCCTGTGTACAACAGTTATGTAAAATCTGGCTATATGTTAAAAGAGCCATTCACCATTGAGGGACAGGTAGAGTTATAGGACAGAAACAAATTAACCTAGAAGTCCTGGTGGCTTAATGCAACAAAGGTTTATTTTTGTTTATGCTAAGTGTCCATCAAGCATTGGCAGGGAGCACTGTTCACAGTTAATCAGAGGTCCAGTCTGACTCCACCACTGGGGTTGTTACCAGCCACCTCGACCTGGAGTGAACGGGGTTTTCACACCAGCTCTTCAATGCTGTGGCCCAAAAGGGAGGCACATTCCTTCTGATTATAGCACAGTGGCCAGAACTAGGACACAGTCTCCCCTAAACACAAGAAGGCTAGGGAACAAGGACCAGATGGATACTTTGGCAATACGGTGTCCATGGTAATGCCACTTGTAGCTTTGAGTCAGCATTAGAATGCTCATGTATTGGTTTGCCTATCTAGCTGTCACATTTTTGTTAATTTTACACGTAGGTACAAGGATATGCCTACTTAGCTACATCTGCTAGTTTAGCAATGCCTGCACATTTACATGGAGAAACATAGCTTATTATAAGTTACTTTTTCTTTATATTACAGTTAGGGTGTTATATTCTCTTTTTTTGGTTTTGGTATGTGTGTCCATAGATTATATTAGCTCTGAATTTCATTTCAAGATGGGAAAGGGGCATTGGAAAATATATTTGTTATGAAAAGGAGGTCTGGGACTTTCCTGGTGGTCCAGTGGTTAAAACTTGCTGCTTTCAGTGCAAGGGGGTGCAGGTTCAACCCCCGGATGGGGAACTGAGATCTCACATGCTTCACGGTGCAGACAAAAAAATGGGAAAAAAGAGAAAGAGGTCTGATGGAGATAAGAGCTAATTTTCTAGGTGTGCAGGATCATCCAGAGCATAGAGTAGGTCATGAAGAATTATAGGGCCTTACATCATAGTAGTAAGAAGCGTGTAATGCTCATGGGATCATGCTCAGTCACTCAGTAATGTCCTACTCTTTGCAATCCCACGGGTTGTAGCCTGCCAGGCTCCTCTATCCATGGGATTTTCCAGGCAAAAATACTAGAGTGGGTTGCCATTTCCTCCTCCAAGGGATCTTCCCAACCCAGGGAATCAAGCCTATGTCTCCTGCATCACAGGCAGGTTCTTTACCACTGATCCGCCAGGGAAGCCTTAAGAAGCACATGAGCTAACATTTACTGTGTTCTCTCTACATGCCAGAGACTTTGCCAAGCGCTATGAGTAAATTCCCCACTTTAAGTCCCACCAGAAGCCTATGAGGATCCCTCTGAGTTGCTCCTTTAACAGATGAGATCTACTTTCCTCATTTAGGCATATGAGGAAGGTTGTGGGTCCCTTGCTTTCTATTCACCCCATGTCAGTGTGGGTAACATGTCAGAAGCGGGACCCCACATAGCTACTAAGAAAGGATAATTGCTCTTCAAACACTGTAAAGAGACAGCAGGCAAAGCACAAGGGTTGGGACAGTGCAACAGGACACCTGAATGGCCCAGAGGAAAGTCAGAGAACAGAGAAAAGGAAAACAGGCCTAAAAAAAAGGCTGTTGCCCCAGAAAGCAGTATCTCCCCGTTCAGAGAGGACTGGGATCCTGTAAATGTGTCAGTGAAAGAGTCCCCCTGGTTCTTTAGCCAAACTTTAGTCCACGCCTCTCCTATCTTATCCCTGTTTCTGTGGCTCCCATTTTTTCTATGATTTCACGGGCGTAATAGCTTACCACTAGCAGTTCAATCAGCTAATTTGTTTGAATAGCATTATCAAGATGGTTCTAGGCCAAAATAAAAATTAAAATGTCAGGACCCACCTGGGAGTGATACCATCAGTTAACAAAGGAGAAAAAGAACCATAATTAACTTACAATTAGAAAGTAAAGGCTCTTGCAGGCTTCCTTTTATCAGTATTATATCCAGATAACTTTTGTTTTTTCCCCCAGTGATGGGGTTTTCTTCCCTTTCACCCCTAAGTATATATGTAGAAAGGGCTACATTAAAATTTTAGCTACACCTTTGCTTTCGCTACTCAGCCTTTATTTTCTTCTCAGTCTTTATTCTATAAGAAATATTCTTCGGTGGCTTACACATTCGGAATTGATTTTCTGGAATAGTGTAACGTTTTCCTTGCCCATGGCAAAACCACATTGGTTCAAGGCTAAGAAAGTAGGCTGGTCCTACAGAGACCCTCTGGGTGACTCATCTCTTTTGAGATCCCGCTCGTCCATTTTTTTGGTCGGTGTTTCTAGCAGCAGTGTGTGTTGCCCTGAAGGCACCTCTCACATGGTGTTGACTGCACTACGCTGCGCTGTTTAATTCCTGCTCTGGACTGCGCCTCGAGTTTTAAGTCACTTGACAGTACAGATGGTTTCTTTCCTTCCCCAAAGTTTATCAATAGCATACCATTCCCTCCCGATAACTCCACACACAAACAGACGTACACACACACATACGCACAACTACATACAAATTTCATGTTTTCTGTCTTTTAAAAACTAGATGTGATCTGCCTGAGCTAGCTGGAGAATCTCCTGCTCTTTCAGATTTATGTTCCTGTGACCAGGTAGCTTGTCAAGCTATTGTCTTAATCACTCAACTTCTCCATTAGACAGCAAAAAAAATAAATAAATAAAGACCTTTCATGTAATTATCTTTTTTGACCCTCCATCTTCCACATTCTTTTCTTTATTGTAAACTTTCTTATGACTTTTTTATATGCCATATGTTCCAAAAGGTATTTAAGCCTTCTTCCACTGTTTTGTCTGCTTTTCATTAAGTTTGCCATCAACTTGCCCTCCGTGCCCATTGCCTCCCTCCCAATCTGACTGCTTGTTTCTCTGAAAGGGGTGAACCCTGTATTGAGTGGTCCAGATCTTCTCTGTGTCTTCCTTGCCCTTTGAAATAGGAAAGCAGAGAAGCTCTCAAGGACATTCACCAGAGTTGTTCCTGCCTTGTCATTGTCTTCTAACTGCAAGGTTTAGAAAGCTGGGGCTGGAGGTGTCTTCATTCGTCATATGAGCCAGACACTGTGATAATCATTTGGGGGAATAAATGATGACACAGATCCTACTTTCAAGCAGCTCTCACTCTGGTAGAGAGGGTAGTTTTAGCAAGATAGAGTGCTTAGAAGTTTGAGAAGAAAGAGATCTCTATTGATAGGGGCAAATGCAGAAGGATTCAGGGCAGATAAAGCATGCTAGCTAAACCATGGACAATGAGTGGGGCTGTAAACACTAAAGATGATTGGGCATATCCCAGGCAGTGAACCCACATGGGTGGAAGCTCACAGGTGCCCAGGTCCTGTCTGACTAGAGCAGGGCTGGTTTGACTCCCCCAGGGGACATTTGGCTATCACATCAGGGGGAGAAGGGCTGCTCCCGGCATCTCATCAGTAGAGACCGGCTCTGTGGCTCACCATCCCGCAGTGCACAGAACAGACCCTCCCATCCAACAGAGAGTTACCTACTTCAAACGTCAGGAGATGGCAAGGTTGAGAAGCCCTGGAATAGAGCCTAGACTTTTTTTTGCCAGAGGGAACCAGGAAAAAGTATTTAGGCTGCAATTTTGAAGGATTCTGCATGCTAGCTGAAGACTTGGCTTTTACTTGGTAAGCACTGAAAGGGTTCTGACTAGACTAGTGGTTTAAGAAGATCAGACTTATCAAGATGCATTGATGCTTGGAGACAGGGAGACCAGTTTGGGAGGAGGCACTGCTCTGTGTGAGAGGTTATAATGATAACAAGGAAGAGAAGAAACAAATATGAGAGATATTTCAAAGGAAGATTTGAAAAGACCAGATTGAGAAGCCAAGTAAAGGAAGATTCCAAATGAATTGTTATGTGCCAGTTCTGGGAGGCCCCCTTGATTTGCCTGCCCTTCACTGATGGGAAGAGCCGCATAGCAAGAAGGTAGGATTTTCCTACCTAGTGAGTTTAAGGAGCTGGTGAGACGATCAAGATGAATGGGAAATAGGGAATGAAAATTGAAATAGTTTAGGAGACAACTTAAACATAGAAATTGGATGATTAAAAAAAAAATCCTATGGCAATGAATGAGGATCTCAAAGGAGAGCATTTGAAGAATTTAAGGAGGAAGTATGAGATAAGAATCTGTCTGCAATTCAGGAGACCCCAGTTCGATTCCTGGGTCTGGAAGATCTGCTGGAAAAGGGATAGGCTACTCACTCCAGTATTCTTGGGCTTCCCTGTGTCTCAGCTGGTAAAGAATCTGCGTGCAATGCGGGAGACCTGGGTTCGATCCCTGGGTTGGGAAGATCCCCTGGAGAAGGGAAAGGCTACCTGGCCTGGAGTATTCCAGACCAGTATTCTGGCCTGGAGAATTCCATGGACTGTATAGTCCATGGGTCACAAAGAGTAGGAGACGACTGAGCAACTTTCACTTTCATTTTTATGAGATAAGAACTTGAACGGCCAACACTTATGAGCTAAAATAAGAAAGCAGCCCCTAGCAGGGAGAAAGACCTGAAGGCGGGAGAAGCTCACAGTAGGCAGATGGCAGACTCACTCGTGGATGGTTAACTGTCGAAGTCACGGGTGAGTCTTTTGCTGTTTGCTTACTTTTAAATATGATAAATCTTTATGTGGTGGTATTTTGTAGATCAAGAATCTTGAGCTAACCAATTTGTGTATTTGATTTTTTTTTCAGTATCAGGATTTTGTATGGGTACACAGTTGTACTTAATATTACTTAATATTCTTATTTGCATATATTGTAATCACTCATTATTTTTTTCCGCCATTGGACAGTGTGTTGGGGTCAGGGGAGGGTCCCATCTCTTCCAATAGATTATCAACTCCATCAAGAGCAGAGACTATGTCTTTTTCGTTTGGCAAATAACCGCATGACACAGTAGGTATAAATTAAATGCTAGAGACCAAATTTTCTCTCTTAAAATAAAGAGAAAACAAACAACCATCACAAAATTAAACAGATCATCAACAACAACAACAATAAAAAGAAAAAACCGAGGTCATTCTGATTTACTTTCATGGATATGGTATTTGTGGTGAGTTGTAAACTAAAAGAAACATTTCAAATTTCTTGTTTATCAGAAGACTGGTCCATTCTTCCAAGACCTAGAAGCCTCTGTCTACTTACTACATCTCAGAATAGCTTTAACCAGACAAATACGTTTAATTTAACTTAAATAATAACCTGAAAGACTTTCGAATGGTTTCAGTAGAAACATTAAGAATTGTTTATACCTCACTTTTATTTGGTTTTGTTTTCTTTTTCTAAAAGCAAAACAATTTGGGGGCTCAAGAGTTTATAGGAACCATCTATTTTGGAATGCTATTTACTTTTATGATGTTTATTCTTCACCCACTGAAGGGTGTGAACATTATGGGTTTCACTGAATGGCTACCTAATGCTATTTTTACATTATACTTTATATATAGTGTCCATTTTTTCGGTGCTTCTTTTAAGGTTCCCTTGTTGCATGTCAGTAGGAAATCATAATTAGGAGTGCTATGTGAAAGTCTCTTTTTCTTTAGCATTTAACTCTTAAGGAAAGAGGAAATTAAAAAGTAATGTAAAATTCTAAATAAGTAATTGCATTTTTATTACTTTGCTGTACATTACATAAAGGTAGATAATATAATTGACCTAAAAGATCTAAGTGAATAAACTGAAATCTGAATGCGAGGATTATGGAGTAAAATGGTAATACTAAAAAATTGCCTTGCATACAGTTGCTTTTTGGTGCTGTAAAAATGGTTTACTCAACACACTTGCTTTTGAATTCATCAAATATACAAGCATGTGGGTGGGGGGGGGGACCACTTATAGTTTGTATATATTTGAATCAAAGATGGGATTTGTTTGAATTACCCTTTAGCCTCCATTGTTAAAATCAGAATTAAGTTCTTTGTTTAGTGAAGCATTAATAGCAATCTTTGAGATTGCGAAGTAGAGCTGGTTGCTAGAGAGAGTTCTCAGTGTATTATGCTGTTTACCTAAGGGTTATATTCAAGAAGCTCTCTGAACAGCTGGGCTGATTATTGAAAATGCCTCATAGTAACTTCCAGCCTAGACTGATCGATATCGGTGCAAAGCTTTACATGGGAGGGAGCTATTTAAACATTGAGAGCCCCGGGGATAAAAGAGAATGAAAAAATAATGCTGGACAAATATGCTGAAATGTTCAAAGGAAGAAAGGAGTATCTTGTCTTGCTATAGAGGGAAAATTCCTAAACAAACAAACTAGAAAATTTTAAAGTTTGTCTTATAATGACATCCTAAAATTTAATTATTTTTCCTTATAACATCACCCTAAATATTTATTTTATCTTATAACAGTTCCCCCAAATATTTAGTAGGAGATGGAATGTCTTATCAAGTATACCAAAGACAATTTTAATTCCTTTATTTCAAAATTTAACCTGTTTTCATAAATTCCATAAGTCACTGTCAGTGGTACTATAGGGAATACTTAACTTTATTGTTTAGTAGACTGAGATATCCATATTTTAAACCTTTCTCTTTCTCAGGACTATTGAAAAATCTTATTACTATTGTACTCCAACACCCAAATGTAGGCAGAAAATTCCTGTATCTTTAATATTTTCTGCTGTAGAGATCTAGAACAGATATAGAAACATTTCCGTTTGTCTTAGTCCTAGCAAAACTAGCTTATTTGTATATCTCCAATTCTGTTTTTATGTTTAGTTTAATATGTTAAATTAAATGTTAAACATTTTATGTTTAGTTTAATATGTTAAATAAAAACTATATTAGATATAGGATATCTAATCTCCTAAAAACATATGGCAGAATTATGACAGGAAAGGAAAATATCAGTGTTTAAAAGCCTGTCTCTTTCTACAAAATGGGATAACAGAGAAATACTCCCCAAAAGAGGGGGGAAGAACCACCCAATTTATCAAAGTGTGAACCTGTGTCGAGAAATCCTGCATCTTGTTACAGCCACAATTTCTTCTACCCTGCACATAACCAACAGACAGGAAGTTCAGAAACACAAAGGCAATCAATATGAAAACTGTGAAAGTCTCTTAATTAATCAACTCACACAAACTCTCCAAGAGGATTTTACAAGCATTTCAATTAAGGCTTTCCCTTTTTATTACTAAATTTCATTGACAATTAAAAATGCATAATCAAAGTTGACATGATTATAAAAAGCAAAATATTGTTTAAGTACTGAGCTTTTGGACTTATAGGAGACTTTGATTTTCTGATGCTTATTCTCTTGATGAATCACATAGACAATTGCTAATTGGATAGTTATTCTGTAACAGTGATGTTTTTTAAAATTTCAAAATGAGTAGGTCTTTGAACATGTTTGTATTTCCCTCACTTGTGCGTGCTAAGTCGCTTCAGTCGTGTCTGACTCTTTGTGACCCTATGGACTGTAGCCTGCTAGGTTCCTCTGTCCATGGGATTCTCCAGGCAAGAATACTGGAGTGGGTTGGCATGCCCACCTCCAGGGACCTTCCCAACCAAGGGATCGAACCTGCATCTCCTGCGGCTCCTGCATTGCAGGCAGATTCTTTACTACTGAGCCACCAGGGAAGCCCCCCCCCCCCCAATAAGTGAACGTCATCATTTTGGCATATTCATAGCTAAAAGCTACATGACCAACTAATTAATGAAGTTTAACAGTAATACACATGCGAAAAATACTGCTTTATTCAGAGAAATGTTTAAGAGCTAACATTCTGTGATATTTTAGACTTGAGATCCCTAGAATAGCCCCAAAATACTCCAGAGGCCTGGCGGCAATGCTGTTTACCTCTGAATTGACATTGGAATATAAGAAACTTTTTGACATTGAAAATGGATGTACAAAATATGAGAATTTTTGTGAAAAACAAAGGTGAGTTTAGTTTAATATTTTGTTTTTGCTATTAAAAGAAAGGTTTATTTGAACTCCTCTTTGACTCTCAGCTCTCAGGCCAAAGCCTGAGAAGTTTCCAGAAACTGCACATATTCCCAGTAATGGTTTATGCTACTTTTCTGCTTTGAAGATTAAAACATAGACCAGAAGACAAAGTATCTTCTCATGATTCTGTGTCTCATTTAGGACAGTAGAAAAGTAATTTAAGTCCTTGGTTCAACTTTTCTCCACCAGGAAATCAAATATAACCATTGCCTTCCACCTTCAGCTGACAGTTCTGAAGAGTAACAGTCGAAGGGCCATTTGCAGTTAAAATTGAAAGATGAAATTACTTTTTTACCTGAAGAATTAAGTTTATGGAACATAAGACTATCTTTTAAATAGTTTTTATTTTTAAATTCTCATTAAAAAGTTATTATATTAAAAAATCTATTTCTTTTGTGTTTATATTGTAAAAATATTATGGAGATGCTAAAGATGTCATTTTAGAATATCTTTAAATAGCAGTTTCTGCCAATGCCATGAAAATATTATCTACCTATGAAGCATGAAATCCTACTGTTTCAGGAATGAAACATGGGAGTTTAAAAAAAAATAAGCAGAAACTTTCCTGTTTATCAAGAATCAGCAGCCTTTGAGTCTGACTGAAATCTTATTTTGCCTATAGCTTGCTCCTATTGCCACACCACCCCTCCCCCACCACTACCGCCTCTGATGGGGAACCAGTGGACGAGCTCCTTTGGGGATCAGGCCTTGCAAAGCCTGGAGGTGGGTAAGGAGGATCTCAGCATTCTGAGAATATACACACAGAGAGACACACACACACAGAAGCTTCTATAGATAAATGTTTAAGTGGACCAGATTGTTCCACTTCGTGAATGATCTGTTCACCTCTATTAGTGTGCTGTGTTAAGGGCTCCAGTGTTGAGTCCCCAAAGAAAAATATAGCTAAAGCATTTTAATATTGACCCATCGTTTGGCAACCATTGAATTAGGCAGTCATTGTTTTATTTAAAGAGAATCAGTATTCTTTTGTATCTAAGAGAGTAGCAGCCCTGAGGGTAGTCTGAATACAAAATACAGGGCTCAGTCCAGAAACAGATCTTGGTGTCATTTATTATCTGGGCTCCAGGAGGATGTTGATGAATGCTGTGGTTTAGCATCCAAATTCCTCAGTACAAAGGCCCAAGTCTCAGTTTCCAGCCTACAGTGGAGAGTCAGGCATATTCTCATTGGCTGTTTTTGTATAACTTCAAAAGGATAGTAAATACTGCTTTGTTGTCGTGTGACTGTTACAGAAAAAGCAATAGCTTGTTTTCAACATAATCATTCTAAAAGGATGGGGGGTGGTGGGAAGTGAAAACCACAGATTTTGTCCTGTCGGAAAGCAGTAGCTGAGCAGGCTTGTCGAGCTGTCAGTTGGGCACTTCAGGCTGTCTCTCTGATCATGCTATTCGAAAGTCTTTGCCACTCTTCTTCTAGTCCTCTTGCTGTCTCTCATGACCCCCCATGTCCCACGTTACCTCCCTACTACCCCATCCCTCCAACACACCAAGCTGGCTGTCGATAAGAGAAAAACCAGAATGGCCACATTCCTTATCTTGCCCAGTTCTGGAAGGTTGAGGACTCCCACCAGGACTTACGAGCTCAGAAACTGGGGGATTTGGAAGAACTTGCAGAGGTCATAGCAAGTGATATCCGTGACCATGTGGACTCAAGAAGGGAGATGCCCTTAGCAAGAAGTGGAGATGGCAGCCCTTGTGGTGTGGACACTGTCCCAGGCAGACTTCCTGATCCTTGCATTTGGCAAGGGTTCCCACCTTGGTGTCAAAACCCCACCTGCAGAGGGTCTCCCTTAAATGATCTTCTCTATTACCTCTAGTATCCCTGTCCCCTCCAGAAGGTCCTTCCTCATTTCCTAATGTCCCTTTTCAGTGGAAGCCCTCGATTCCCTCAATTCCCCAGACTTCCTGCTATATGTTGTGTGCTGTCCAAAGTGCTCACTTTTACAAACCACATTTTGACACATCCGATGTGTCAATTCATTGTGTAAACCACGTAGAGTTTTTGGTCTATAAGCTAACTCCTGTTCTGGCATCCCTCTGAACACAAATTGACAACATAAAGACAAGTACTATGTTAGCCTTTGTGAATGACAGAGACAGGGTGCCGAGAAGCAGAAATTGATACTATGGTGTTAAGACACAATAATTCTCAAGTGAGCAAAATCACTCTTTGAGTACCAAGTTAATGTGTGTTGCATTTAAAAGATAATAAATGCAGTATTCATAAACTTATATGTGCCTTGTGATTCTTGTGTCAGCAGGGTTTCTGTAGACCTCTATTTATATCAAATCAACTTCAAATATTCCAGAATGTAGATCACATCTGGCCTCATTTTTGAAGTGTCCCTCTAGGACCGTTTCTAAAATGGTAGATTGTTCCAGTTCTTTTTCCTAATGAGAAAAAAAATCCATGTGTTCTGTGATTATTAATAATAGTGGCTTTAAATAAATTATTGACAGGTGGCTGTGGAAAGTATTTTCTAGTAGCTGAGGAGCTTTTGGGAAAAGAATTCTGATTCCCCCTGCAAAACGTCTAAGTTGTGTTCCTCTTGCCTCTCTACTTCATCAGTTCCATCAGTTGTCTGCCTCCTACGCAGAATTGTTGTTGTTCAGTCACTAAGTCATGTCCGACTCTTTGCAGCCCCATGAACTGTAGGCTGCCAGGCTCCTCTTCCCACAGAGTTTGCTCAAATTCACATCCAAGTAGTTACTGAAGGTCAACAAGGGAGAGAGGAGCAAATGTGAAGGATTCCTGGTTCAAGATTATAGTAACATTTAATAAAAACTTAAAAGGAGTTGATGCTTCTTGTATTTTTTGACATAGGAATCTTGGAGCTTTTTTATAAATTTGGTATTCAACATAATTCTAAATATTGGCTCATACACACACACTCATAAACATACTATCTGTATACCTATCTCTGTCATTGTATAACTATGTAGATATAGACATAGATAGACATAGAGATAGATAGACATAGATAGATAGATACAGACATAGATATCTATAGACATAGATAGATATATGTAGACATAGAGATAGATATGCCAAATGACTGCCATTCATGAGGCACTGTATGGAGCAGAAGTGAATAATATGTAAGACTTATTCCCTGCCATAGGGGAGTTGCCTGCAATCTGGTAGGAGAGATGGGCATGAATATAGTCAGTTATTCTTAGTGGGCATACACTGTGAGCACCATGTCAGGCACTCTGCCAGACTCTGGGCATAGAGAGAAGACCAGAAACTCCAGCCTTCGGATACATGCCATCATTGTGGTTCAGATAATGAATTGATCCGAGTCCAGAGGAGGGGAAGACATTGCCAGCAGAGTTGAACATGAAAGGCTTCTAGGCAGTAGTGACGTGGGAACTGCATTTAAGTGCATTTTCCCTGTGTGTAATTCTCCAAGCATGTTTTCTATTTAGTTATATTGCATTTTGAGACATATAAGTCAGTGATCATTTATAATTTTTTTAATGTCGTATGATTTTTGTAAGTAAATCTTTAAAAGTTCGGCTTTACTCAAAATAATCCAAGACCATTTACTGTGATTTAAAGTATTCATAAAGCAAGGTGATTATTACTCCTGAGACCATCGTACAAAGCCCTGAAGTGTGTTAGACATAGGCCAGAAACCGCTCTCCTTTGTTATATCTTATGAGCCTGTTAAGTTAAAAAAGGAAAAAAAAAAACACACGCCTATCCTTTTTTGCTATTCCTATTCCATCTTAGACACTTGGAAAATAGAATTTTATATGCTACAATCTAAAGGGAGGATCATAGAGGAATTCTGTCTCTCTATTGCATATGCTACCAAAGACTTAGAAAGTCAAGAGAAAAACAGACCAAAATGCTTTGCTTATTAGTGTACATGCATCCATTTCCCCGAAGTTGCGTAACTAACTGAATTAGGAAAGTGCTATAAACATCGCATCGCTGTTGACATTGAACATTGCATAGCTGGAAAGAAAGGCATGCATATATATATTTTTCCATTTGCTATTTCAATAATCTAAATCGCAGTGGCAAATGAAAATACAATTGAATCTCAAGTGAATGACCAGAAACACCGTATATTTTATAAAATATGGCAGCATAATGAATAGGAGGTAAAAAAAAGAAAAAAGTCCTGGCTTTCAAGTCCTGATGGTTGTGATGTGATTGAATCATCGAGCATTCTGTTTGATGTCTCGGCTTTGCTATTCAGATACACTGCAAAGCGTGTGCATCACCCTCTCTGCACAGTGCACCTGGCAACCCAGCATGGATGTAGTTGGTTTTTCCTGCACCTGCAAGAAACATGGATATTCAGAGTAGAATTTAAGTCGGGGTATTTTAATTCTCCTAATTGTAATAGATTACCCATCCAGGGAAAACGATCAGTCAGGTACAAAAGAAACTGCTTAGGATTTGAAGGAATTTGACAATTTCGTTGTAGTTCCTAGCCTGGCAGGTGGTAATAATGCCTATGCCAGCACTGTCAAAATATGAAAATTAAAGTGACGATGGGTTTTAATGAAATCCATTTGACAAATATAATTAAGGTGTTTTAATATGAAGTCCTGTAATAAAGACTACCGGTGGACTCCCTGAGGTCCTGACTAATTGTGTAGATTGCTTTTAAGCTTTGAATAGTTTTATTGGATAATGAACTGTTAAGAAGTGTTAGATCTTTCTTAAGCAGAATTTGGTTTGAAAAAGAAGAGGAGAGACAGGCCTGAGGTGTGGCATTTTAAACATAATTAGAAGAGAGATTTAAGTTAACATCTTTGATCTTGCTGTCAGTTTTTGATTAGAGCTGTAAATGCTTTAATCAAGTGTAGTGTAGTCATTACATTTCTAACTGTTTTTTAAACTGTGAAATTACTGAGACATTGACATCAATTTTAACACATTCTGAAAATTTGCTGTAGAATTGGGTTTCTCCATCAAATGTTTGCAATTAGAATATCTGATTATACTGACTTACCAACCTTACACACAATGGCAAAATTATACTGGGGTGGGGACGAGTTTCCTCTCTGTAGTAGTTAAACACAGCAACAAAGCAATATGATTACTTGATATTTATTTTGCTTTCTAGGAATGTGTTTGCAAGTCCTCATCATGTGAAAGTAGTCCATTAAAATGTGTGGATGAGGAAGTAACCTCGGAGTGTTCATCAAGTGAATTTTATAACATTAAACGTTCTTAACTTCCACTCTCAAAGAACCTTTATTTGCCTAATAGTTCATTATGATCGTCTCATGCCACATTTGGATTTTTATTCCCATGCCTGGCACATATAGTAAGCACTTAGTAACTGTTTGTCGGAAGAATGAGTGATCAGTTTACAATAGCTGTATGTATGTAACCTATATGAATTATTTTCCCCAAATTAAATAAGGTCTAAAAAAGTCAACTATAAGGGAAAAGTGAAATCCTCTCCCCCCTTTTCCCACTGTTTTGACCCAGTTACTCATTATAGAGTATAAATGGGTATATATTTGGTATTTCTGACTAGTCTCAGACAATACCACTGAAATGATGAGTTAGACCAGTGCTGTGTGGGATTCTCCTTGGTGGAAATCTGCCTCCCTAGCATTTCACCCATGATTGCAGGAGTGATGAGGCTATTTTAAGGAGCCATGCCCTAGGGCCATTCATTGACTCTAATAAGAAGGAGTCTTCACTGATTTTCATGGTCTTGAACTTTCTGCTTGTGTATTAGTGTTACATCACATATGAAATGAAGAGTTAAGAAGTCTGGATTCTCACCCATGCTCTTCGTGATACACCCTTTAGAAAAACTGCTTTTCTCTAGATGATCTAATCCAACCCCTGAGTGGAATAAATAACTTCCACATCTCTGCTGACTCTAGAGTTCCACCAGTCAGGGTCGTTGTTGTTGTTCAGTCGTCACCGACTCTTTGCAACCCCTCGGACTACAGCTCTCCAGGCTTCCCTGTCCTTCACCATCTCTGGGAGTTTGCTCAAACTCACGTCCACTGAGTCGGTGATGCTATCCCACCATCTCATCCTCTGTCGCCTCCTTCTCCTCCTGCCTTTAGTCTTTCCCAGCATCAGACTCTTTTCCTGTCAGTGTTTAACTCTCTTAATAAGTCTCTGTATCACTTTTACCTTTTAGCCTTTCTTGTTTTTAATGTTCTTCCCTTTTACTTTTCTTTACATTCTTGTTTTCCCCCCTCTGGATATTCCCACTATTCATTTATACAACCATCCATCCATCCATCCAGGAAGTATTACTATTAAAGATCTATTATGTGCCAGATGTTATGTAAGGAAAGAAACAACACCAAGATGCAATAGATGGCCTCTTGGTTACCTGAGGCCACATATGGGGAGTGGTTAGACAGGAGAGAATTCTATCTTCTTATCATCCAATCTGATTTATGTGCCACTGGATGATAATACCTTTATAATATCACCTACTATAAATACATTAAGGAGTAGCTGGACCAAGTACCTTTCATCATTTTTACCTGCAAATACTGCTAGAAATAAAACTTTTTTTGTAGATTATCTGATGACTCATCATCCCACTGTTTCAAATATTTATTCTTTACAGTTAGTTTCGGGTTAGCATTATGTCCATTCCAAAGCTACAATGAATAAAATTAGCATCGTGTTTCCATAGATCTTCAGATTTATCTTCTAAGATTTGAAAAGAGATGTGAGTTGCACGGTAGAGTGTCTGTTACACTTAGGTTGTCAGTGGGCCCTCAGTTTTTAAAGCATGTCAAAAGGTATCCACCTTACTGTGTGGCAGATGATCAAGCTGGGGACCAGAGGCCTGGGGTGGCAGTCGTGGCATGTGAACTCTTGGAGACCTGCCAGGATGATGAACAGGTCGGTGGAGAGTATCATGTTTGTATGCTTGTTGGTCCAACTCATTTGGCACATTTCTCTATTTAGAACCTGTACAATGTGTTACGCTTTGTTGTAGCGGTGGCGATTTTCACATCATTCTGCCCCATTTCAGTATGAGCTGTATGTGTTGGAAACATGCTTTATTCTTTGTGTTCTTACGGTGCCTGCCATGTAATTGGCTCTGCACAATGTTTATTGAATTGAATTCTGATTTTACCTCTGATGTAAGATTTGTCTTCACGGGCAAATTGTTCTGGGAAAGTTGATTTTCATCAGGATTTTCAAGAAAAGAAAAAAAAAGGGTAGAAAAATCCATGAACAAGTAAAAATGCCTACAAAACTTTTCCTTTACTTCTGTGGGCCTATTGTAAACTACTTAACTTTCCATCCCACCCCCAACTGAAACAAAGGTTCTCCAAAGGGACGATGGCAATTTTCACTTTTGGAATATTCGTTCAGTGCTTTGAGATCATGATGAAAGACCTGTAGCACGGGGAGGAATTGTTTAGGTGTGATCCCTTCTGAATCCATAGATATAATCAGAGTTGGTCTGCTTATAAAATCATCAACACACTATTTCCCACTGCACTAGGTGTTCTTTTGAAGTCTCTCATACCAAGCTCTGACCTTATTTCTCAAGATGTATCCACATTTTCTAAATGGGAGTTTTGGGGAAATACAAGACAGCCTCAACGTGCAAAATGTTTTTGAATGTTACTTTCCATTTAACACTTAAGGACATCAATAAAGTAAAATATGATATGTGTACTATGTAGTGTTAACTGGCGTCTCATTAAAGTCAAGAGAAAAAGTGGATTCCCCCCTCCATACATTCTTTACAGATTTATTTATCATTAGTGCAGAACGTTTAGGATCTTACATAAACATATTGTCACAGAATTCCTATATTACACATTGTCTCTGCTTTGTTTTTAAAGGACCAATTATAATCTATGTAGAAATTACTTATCAATTATACACCAGATTGATGTCCTAGCTTCTTATGAAAAAAGTAGAAAGATTTTCCTCCACCAATGGAATCAAGGTTTAAGAGTAAAAATGTGGGAAATGAAAATCAGCTCAAACCATGTTTTCTTCTCATTCTGATTTACTATCTCTCTCTCACTCTCACTAGGAAAGAGAGCTAATGGTTTGTACCAACTTCTACCTCCATGAAACTAGACAATTTTTTTAAATTGTCAGAAAGTAAAAGTGAAGTCGCTCAGTCGTGTCCAACTCTTTGTAACCCCATGGACTATAGCCTATCAGGCTCCTCCGTCCATGGGATTTTCCAGGCAAGAGTGCTGGAGTAGATTGCCATTTCCTTCTCCAGGGGATCTCCCCGACCCAGGAAACGAACCCAAGTCTTCCGCATTGCAGGCAGACACTTTACCGTCTGAGCCACCAGTGAAGCCCCAAATTGTGATGCTATTTATTCTGGTCAGTGGCAAGCCCAGGACACGGCATGCTTCTCTGTTACTGATGACCTCATCTTCAAGTTTCTGAGAACAGTTCTGGTCCCAGGCTCAGTGTATCAGACTCTACAATGAATACCACCCACTATAAATACATTAAATCATCTTTAAGGTACAACATTGCAGTTCATGAAAATACTGCAGACCAAAAAAAGATATATTTTCCAAGGTACTAAAGAATCAAGGATAATTTTTAATTCATTCTGCCTTATTCTGTTTCATGTTTTAGAAGATCTGTTGTTGTTATTCTTTTGGTAGGAACCTTAAACATTCTCTCTACTCAGCAATCTTTTTTTTTTTCTTCAGTATTTTGAACCTCCAACTTAGTAATACAGTTTTTAAATATGACATTTTGTTTTCAAACAGGAGTTAAGGAGTATATTAAAAATTCCTAATGAACCATTCCTCAGTCTGGGTGAGATGTGTAGTGGGTTTGAGTTCGTCAGTGGGTATAATGTGTACCTATTAAATAATTTGTTTAATCATCTCTTAAAACTCTGAGCCTTCTGGTATTACTTGCTGTGTATAACACATCTTTTATTTGTATTTAGATGTTTGGGTACGTGTTTTTGTTAAGGTTTCAGTCACTTTTCCTGCACCTAAAGAGGAGAATGGGATTTGCCAGTGATAAATGGGGAAGTTGACTAGCTAACTAATAAAGATTTGTCTTAATCAAGTATGATTTGTCAGAACAGGAGCGCACTGGGGTCAGGGCGCACGCAATGAATTATACAGCATTCACAGGAGGAAAGGACCCGGCAAGAGACCTCATAAATATGCTGCCATTACCCACTGCTAATTCGTATTCAAAGAGTGCTCTGCACAGCTAGTTTCTAGGTTGCAGAGCTGTTCACCAGCTTCCTGAGCTTTCTGTTTGTGTGAAAAAAGAAGTTTCATTATGTGTTGGCATCATCTGGGTTCTCAAGGTATACCAGTCCCCAAAACTGAGTTGATATCTATAATTTGAAGCATGGCTCATTACATTGCATCATATTACATGTGTAATATTTATTAAGTACCTACTGCGGGCTCCGCAACATGCTGGACATGGAGGGGAGGATGCAGATCACAAAACATTCTCTTTTAGAAGATGTTTTGCATGCTTTCTTATGATCCTTTTCACATCTTGTCTCTGTTGATTCAAAACAGCTATAAACATTTGTTCACATGACTGATTGCTGTGATAGGGTAAATAAGTCTTTTTCCTGGTCTTTACTTTGTAAATCTTTTCTGTAATTTGAAAAGGTGGTTGTTTTTCTTCTTCACATGGAACATAATTTTCAGTACTGCTCTGTGGCTGGAGCAACATTCAAAGCCAGCTGATCGGTGGTGTTCAGTTGTAGTTGGGAAGCTATAGCTTCCTTGGCTCTGAGAAGTCAACATCAGGACCAACCCTGTCCTCAGAGTTTCTTTTATGCATAAGTGGTCTATTGCATGTTTTTTAGATCAGATTATAATGATGACAAAATAGTTTGTAGTATCTCAGTGCCTAAATTGGGTAGAAAAGATCTTGGCATCATCCTTTTTAATTGGAATAACCACTCTCATAGTTGATGATCCCAGTCCCTCTTTGATGAAACTGATGTCCCTTTTAAAATAATAATTTAGTAACAGTAATTTTTCAAATTGTTTGAGAGTATGCTTTTGTTATATCAAGGGGGAAAAATGAATAGACTTTGGACTTCCCATGTCCAATGATGGACCCTCCGAGGAAGGAAGGTTGGAATAGAAAGTTGGGAAAGCCCACTGTATCCATTCCTACTCTTATCGAATGAAAATTGTTAGCAATTGAGCTATTACTTTGTATATTTCTGGAAGCTTCCTTAGAACACTGGCCTCAGTCAGGAATGGAAAAAGAGCACAGTCCTCTGATTACTGAGCCTTTAGAAATTCCATGTCTCCTAATAGGATGTTTACAGTGGAATGTAGTAGAACATCGAGAATTCTATAGTGACGGGAATTTCTTTGCTTCAGGTGAGAAAGAACCCCACCAGTTCTGTGAATTATAAATGATATGAAGGAACTTACCCTGCAGTCCAGTGGTTAAGACTCTGTGCTTCCAATGCAGGGGGCATGGGTTTGATCCCTGGTCAGAAAACTAGGAGCCTGCATGCTGTGAGGCATGGCCAAGAAAATGTTAAAATAAGTTTTTTTTAAAAAGATGATATGAAGGGAATTGGTAGTGTGGTCAAGCCAAGGTTTACTTAGAAAGACGCCTGAACTTCAGAATAGACAAGACCTCAGTGAAATCAAACCTGCAGCCCCTATAAGAAACACCGTAAAGATACAAGGCAATTTAGACAGATGGATGGTGAAAACAAACCAGAGAGCTAGTTCAGTTCTCAGAAACGAGTGGTCCCTACGTCGACAGTGAGCACTGTCTGAGCACGTGTGCAGTCACTGCATGTCGCACAAAAAAACAAAATGCCCGAAATCCTGGAGAGGAACTGGGAACTCTAGGATTGAGGGTAGAAGAAAGAGTCGGACAAACAGGCCAGATGGCTGGGAAATAGACCCCAGAATATAAGGCTCTTGGACCCTAGAAGACTCATCTTGCTTTTCTTTCAAGTGGAAGAAGTCATTTTTTTAATTTTTTAAAGTTTGCCTTATACCTTAATCCTTGTATTTGATTTATGACATTGGAAAATTCATAAAAGCAGCTTCCTTTTTTGTTATGTGTTTATCCAAAGTGTTGCTCCAAATTGCTTGCCCAGAATGCCTATGATTTTGGCCATTTATGGACTGGTGAAAGCACAGTATATGCCAATGGCCATAACTATTGGCTTGGGGATCAATCAGATGTGGGTTTTGAATACTAGCCAACCGTGGGCAAATTACCTGACCTTTCTGAGCCTCACATTATCTTTAGGAAAGGTTAGTAATAGTCTGCTTCATTTGAAGATAAAGTGCAGTTATCTGTCAAGTGCTTAGCACAGTAGCTGGCATACAATGAAGCAGTCAATAAATAATGGCCCAAAATAAAAAAGAAACCTTTCCTGGAGGGAAACATTCATTTCAGTGTTTTATACACAGCCTGTAAGCAATAAACTTTTGTTGGGTATATATTAAATGAATGAAGTCATTTTTTTTTTTTAATGGCTAAGGGTTTAAGCCTACATACATACCTTTTCCCTCAAAAGAAGTCCCATCTCAACTTGTTAATACTCTACACAGAAGTTTGGTAAAAGACTCAATTTTAGTGGTTCCCTATTGGAGCCTGCTGCTACTGCTGCTGCTGCTAAGTCACTTCAGTCGTGTCCGACTCTGTGCGACCCCATGGACTGCAGCCTACCAGGCTTCTCCGTCCATGGGATTCTCCAGGCAAGAACACTGGAGTGGGTTGCCATTTCCTTCTCCAATGCGTGAAAGTGAAGTCGCTCAGTCGTGACTCTTAGCGACCCCATGGACTGCAGCCTACCAGGCTCCTCCATCCATGGGATTTTCCAGGCAACAGTACTGGAGTGGGGTGCCATTGCTTTCTCCGTATTGGAGCCTATTGAGATGTAATTAAAAATTCTTCTTAGAATTATGCTAATAAGTTTAGTATACAGCCTTGCCGATGAAGTCTAGTAAATTCTCTGTTGTATTGGAAACAATAGTTGCTTGTTTTATTCTGTATTTTAGAAACTCCCGATGTCATAGTGCTTGCTAAGAAAGGCAAACAGTAGTAAACTATATTTATGAGTTTTACTAAAAGAAGTCTCTAAGTGCACATTTGATTATCTACTATCCTTCTAAGATCAGACTGATATTTCAGTTTGCAAAATTGAATAATTCTTTACTGTCCTTCACCTGACATTGACCAGCACTTGACATCTGATGAGCTAGATTATCAAAATCCATATTATTTAGCCTTTTCTTTAATGTCAGAAGAGCAGCATAAATATTAGAAAATCTTTAGCTCCTTCGTACCTTTTATTTATTTATTTATTTTAGGAAAACAATAATTTGGGCTCAGTTTGGATCTTTTGTCACCTTACATCTCAAGTTAAAAAAAATACTAAGGTCACATCACCTTAAAACTCTGCTAGAATATACAATGAAACTATCCATCCTTTTTTGTTATGCTTTTCTCCACCTGTTCACTAACTCCCTTGTTTGAGTTTCATTAATTTCTACCTCTCAAAATGTCAGTGTCTAAAATGCAGAGCCCTCTGCTTTATTCAGGAATAAACTGTCTCCATCTTTTTGTCTGCTTCATGGTACAGTATAAATTCTCCCCCTTAGCTTTTAGAGTTCTCTATAGACTACTCTGGTGTACAATTTGTGTGTGTTTGTGTATGTTTCAGTTAAACTTTATTTACAGAAACAAGCCACAGGCTGGCTGTATTGGCTCCAGGGCCCTAGTTTGCCCATTCCTACTCTAGAATAGTGGTTCTCAAAACATAGTCCTCAGGAACCAGCAACATCAGCATCATTCAGGAACATGTTGGAAATGCAACTTCTTGGGCTCCAGCCCAGACCTGCTGAATTAGAAACTCTGGTTGTGGGGCCCAGGAATCTGTATTTAACAATCTGAATTATTTTTGTTTATTGATTGATCCAAAATCACTGTGGATGATGACAGCAGCCATGAAATTAAAGATGCTTGCTCTTTGGAAGAAAAGCTGTGGCCAACCTAGACAGCATATTAAAAAGCAGAGAATAACTTTGCTGACAAAGATCCATATAGTCAAATCTGTGGTTTTTCCAGTAGTCATGTTTGGATGTATGGATGTGAGAGTTGGACAATAAACAAAGCTGAGCACCAAAGAATTGATAATTTCGAACTGTGGTGCTGAAGAAGACTCTTGAGAGTCCCTCGGACAACAAGGAGATCAGACCAGTCAATCCTAAAGGAAATCAACCCTGAATATTCGTTGGAAGGACTGATGCCGAAGTTGAAACTCGAACGCTTTAGCCACTTGATGCAAAGAGCCGACTTATTGAAAAAGATATTGATGCTAGAAAAGGTTGAAGGCAGGAGGAGAAGGGGGCGACAGAGGATGAAATGGTTGGATGGCGTCACTGACTCAATGGACATGAGTTTTAGCAAACTCTGGGAGATAGTGAAGGACAGGGAGCCTGGCCTGCTGCAGTCCATGGGGTTGCAAAGAGTCAGACAGAACTGAACGACTGAACAACAAATTGATTGATCTGGGCTTCCCAGGTGGCTCAGTGGTAAAGAATCCACCTGCCAAGCAGGAGACATGGGTTTGATCCCTGGGTCGGGAAGATCCACTGGAGAAGGAAATGGCAACCCATTCCAGTATTCTTCCCCGGAAAATCACATGGACAGAGAAGTCTGGGGAGACTACAGTCCCTGGGGTTGCAAAAGACTTGGACACAACTTAGTGACTAAACAACAGTGATTGATCTATGTCCCATCTACTTCCACAAAAAGAAGTACTTTACAACAAAAGGTCAGGTAAGTGTATCAAGAGTAAAAAACCTAACCCAGGACGGAAGCCAGAAACCAGGAAGTAAAAGGAAGACTTGGGTAGGGGTGGAGGTGGGGGTTGATGTGTAAAGGAATCCTAAAGCAATGCTGTAATAACTAAGGATTAAACTCACCCAGAGCTTCCTAGGATTCAGGCCAAAGAAGAAAACACATTGAATTACATAGCTTGCATTGTCCAATGGTACAAAATGAATTATTTCCTGAACTGTCACAAAAATTTTTTTTTAGTCAGGAAGGGGAGGAAGTGTGTGGTGGTCTTTAAATAAGACAAAGGAATGTGATCAGTCCTGTTCTTAAAATTAGCTTGACTGAAACAGTGTAGAAATATTCTTTATATTGTAATTTCTTAAAGAAATCTTATGAGTACCAAAGTCCCACTGTTAAAGGCATAAAGTTCTGTATTGGAGCCAGACATATGGTACTAAAGAGTGCTGAAGAATGAAAGCCAGGTCTTAACAAAGAGACCAACTAGAAAATTATTTATGACTTCTAAAAAGTTTCTAGTGTGACTTCTAGAAAATTTTAAGAACATACATGTCTAGACCTCGCTCCCAGGAATTCTAGTTTAGTCAGCCTAGAATGAGGCCTCTACAACCCCGTTTGTTAAAAGTGCCATGAATGTGTCTAGTCCAGAACCGAAGAAGCACACCACCCGATGAGAGCCTTTGCCATTGACTGTCTCCTTCACATTTCAGTCATTTCCCTTGGACTTTAGAAGGAAAGAGTTGGCAGAAAATCCAAGAATGATAGCACTGGCCGAAAGCTGAAGAGTGGGTGTTTTGTGTTGTCAGTTGAAAAAAGACCTCATTGCTGTAGATCCCGGATAGCAGATAGGTCGTCTCGCTTGTGCCAAGCCTGATCAATTGCAGCAATTGCCTGGAGCGTTGCGAGGAGAGGGTTACTTGCAAGGCATGTTCAGGGCAATGTGATAGATTGATGACATCTGCCAGGTGTTTGGGATTAAGAGTGGCAGCCAGTATCGCATATATTTGTTGACTTTGCTCTCAGACTAGATATATGAATAGCAAGAGTGACATTTTGTTGAAAAATTAAAGAAACTGACTTACTCTATCACACTGAATTTTTATTTCTAGACTATTTCTTTTTTTAAAAAAGTTATTGGGATATAGTTGGTGTACAAAATCATATGAGTTTAAGTTGTAAAACATCGTGAGTCATTGTTTTTAAAGGTTATGTTCCATTTATAATTATTATAAAATATTCACTATATTCCCTGTGTTGTACAGTATATCCTTGTAACTTATCTATTTTGTACCTCTTAATCCCCCATTCTGTCTTGTCCCTCGCCCTTCCCTCTCCCCACTGGTAATCACTAGTTTATATCTGTGAGTCTGTCTTTTCTGTTATATTCACTAGCTTGTTTTTATCATGTCTTTAATATCTACCTTTAAGATAGATCTTAAAGCCACCTTTAAGGATCCTCTTTTCACTTTCTCAATCTTCCCCTCTAAATTTTCAACATGGTTTGCTGCCTGATATTTCTTGAATGATGATCATCCTTTAAGTCAAAGTTTTGTGTTTCTTAATGCTCGAATGCAGCAGCATTAATATTCAGTGTTCCCTGCTCATACTCATTGTCCTGTGTTTCTTCAGACTCAGTGACTCAGTAACTTTCTGTTTTGCGTGTATTCAGTATATCCATGCTTCCTTCTCCTACTTAAACCTACATGTCTGCTTTCAGTGTGCTCAGAAGGGTCAAGATATGAAAAAATACTGCATAAAACATAAAATTTTAATTTATAAATCAGTGAAAACATTGGTCAAGCTCTTGAGTAAGAGGATAAATTAGATTGTTGTTGTTAACAGGTATAAGCTGTATAAGAAGATAACCTCTTCCATAGGAATTCTAAATGTTTTCTGTGAGTCAAAAATATTCCTTCCTTACACCATAAAGAAAAATTAAATCAAAATGGGCCAAAGGCCTATATATGAAATTCCCTGGTGGTCCAATGGTTAGAAGTCCACACTTCCCCCACAGCAACCACAGATTCCATCCCTAGTTAGGAAACTAAGATCCTGCAAGCTGTGGGGTACAGCCAAAAAAAAAGACCTATGTGTAAGAACTAAAACTATAAAACTCTTAGAAGAAAGCATAAGGATAAATCTTCATGGTCTGGATTTGGCGATGGAATTTTAAATGTGACACTTAAAAACACAACAAAAGAAAAAATAGATATATTGGACTTATTAACATTAAAAAACTTTTGTACGTCAAAATACACTATCAAGAGACTGAGAAGACAACCCACAAAATGAAAGAACATATTTATACAGTACATACCTGATAAGGGTGTAGCATCCAGAATATATAAAGAACTCTCACAACTCAACAACAAAAAGACAAACCAATTTTAAAAAGGATAAGAAACTTAAATAGACATTTCTCTGAAGAAGACATACAGATGACCAACAGACACATGAAAGGTGCTCAGAGTCATTAGATGCCGCCGCCGCTGCTAAGTCGCTCCAGTCATGTCCGACTCTGTGCGACCCTGTAGACGGCAGCCCACCAGGCTCCCCCGTCCCTGGGATTCTCCAGGCAAGAAAACTGGAGTGGGTTGCCATTTCCTTCTCCAATACATGAAAGTGAAAAGTGAAAGTGAAGTCGCTCAGTCGTGTCCGACTCCTAGAGACCCCATGGACTGCAGCCTACCAGGCTCCTCCATCCATGGGATTTTCCAGGCAGGAGTACTGGAGTGGGGTGCCATTGCCTTCTCACACCTACTAGGATGGCTATAAATTTTTTTAATGGAAAATAACAAGGTGGCCAAGGAGAAATAAGAACCTTCCTGCATCGCTGGTGGGAGTGTAAAATGGATAACCACTGTGAAAAATGAGTTTTGCAGTTCCTCAAAAGGTTAAACACAGAATTACCATATGATCCAGTAATTCCACTCGTAGGCACATACCCAAAAGAACTGATATTTAAACAGATATTTAAATAAGTATTTGTACATGGTTGTTCATAGAAGCACTAATCACGATAGCCAAGGGGCAGAAACCAAAATATCCATCAGTGCCTGAACGGATAAGCAAAATGTAGTGTATACATATAATGGAACATTAAATTTAAAAAATATTTTTAATACTCGATGAAGGAACTCTACTCCATAAATCTCCAGTACTTTGACACCTGATGTGAAGAGCCGACTCATTGGAAAAGACTCTGATGCTGGGAGAGATCAAGGGCAGGAGGAGAAGGGGATGACAGAGGATGAGATGCTTGAATGGCATCATTGACTCAGTGGACATGAGTTTGAGCAAACTCCGGGAGATAGTGAAGGACAGGGAAGCCTGGCGTGCTGCAGTCCGTGGGGTCGCAGAGAGTTGGACACAACTGAGCTACTGAACAACCACAACAAAGGAACTAACCCTGCCACAACATGAATGAACTCTGAAAACATGAAGCTGAGTGAAAGAAGCCAGGGCATATTTTCAACTTGGTGTGGTTTCAGTAATTTTTAGTACTTAAACCTGAAGATTACAAGCCATGCGAGTCTCACTACTCATGTGTTTAGATCTAGACATGCACCATTGCCACATGCCCGCACCAGAAGGAGAAAAGTGATTCTGTCCTTCAGGACTTCTTTCCTTTCCAGCTTCAGTTCACACCAAGAAGAGAGTTAAGACTAAGAAAAAAGACAATATCAAGAAAAGGGATGTCAAGGAAAATAATCCTACTATTCTAGTATTATTTGTATTTATGACAGTTGCATTTTTATGATTTTATCTGTCCCTATTTCCATTCCAAAACACTTCAGTAAAGTGTTATCCTATTAATCTCTGTGCATGGGTCTCAAGCCAGGAAAATAGGTTTTACCACATACATGCATTTGTGTGCATGTGAGAGAGACAGAGAGAGTGGGGGTAGGATGGAATGTCAGCTCCTCATCACTTGCTTTTCACAGCATTAACGATCAATTCAAATATATTAAATTTCCCACCTCACCTGATTCATTTGTTAAGCATAACAACTTTCCTTGCCATTGTGGCAAGTGGGGAAAGGGGTCAGTAAGATGGGCATTTTACCATTCTACAAGAGAATTGGCCTCTTGTTTTTTGAGAACAAAAATAGACTGAAGTCAAAGGTTTGACAAAAAGAACACTTCTAGGATGTTTTTTACTCTGCATAATTTGTGAACAACAGAAAGCCATTCCAGTAAAGACCATGAGACCACAGCATATTCCTCTGTAACAGCTGGGATTGCTATATGGGAACAGTGTCCAGGAAATGTGGAGACTGTCTCTTTTCCCACTCTTGCCCAAATAATTACAAAGGCCTTTCTCGGGCACTGACATTTTAAATGTATATTAAAGTATTAAAGTGCTTTATCACCCACATTGTAATGCATTTGGAAGACACTTTCATTTAATTAAAATTTTTTGACTGCAAAGATCACTGACATAAGAGTTCGGAAACTTGGTTCATGGTTGCAGCCCTGTCAGTCATTAGCAGTGGGACCTAGATGATCACTCTCGAACTCCTCACCCTTGTTTGCTCATTTGTGCAATTAATTACTCTCAAGGCTCAATTTCTTCTAAAACTCTGGACTCCTGTTATGATAAATTTATAGAAGACAACTGTGTTTTCAAGCTCAGTGGCTCCTATGGACACAAATTTCCTGAGCACCTGCATACGTAATCCATTGCCTCTTAAAATGCTGCGTACACTGGGAGGTATAAGAAATGACCTCCACTTGAAAGAAATTTGGGCTTCCTGGTGGTTTAGACAGTAAAGAATCCACCTTCAATGTGGGAGACCCAGGTTCGATACCTGAGTTGGGAAGATAGCCTGGAGAAGGGCATGGCAACCAACTCCAGTCTTGCCTGGAGAATTCCATGGATAGAGGAGCCTGGTAGGCCACAGTCCATGGGATCACAAAGAGCCGGACACAACTGAGCAACTAACGCTAAAAGAAGTTTACAGTCTCACAGGGAAGGAAGAACATACAAATAAGGAATCACCGGCAGATCCTATAGCAGCAAAGCAGGAACATAAATGAGGGGAAAGGGTCAGGAAGGTAGGTGGCAGCCTCCATATGACCTGGTTCTTACGATGAACCTGTGCTTATCATGTGGAAATGGGGACTCAGTATTGCTCTATATTCCAAATTTCAAAAGAAGCTCGAGGTCCAATTTTTTATATGAAATACACTTGTTTAAAAAAATTGTGTTGTTGTTTTTGTTGCAGACCAGTTCAGAAATGCTTAAAATAGTGTTTCACAAAAGCAAAACATGTTTGCCAGCCACATAGATCCCGCGGTTCTCCCAATAGTGACTTCTGAATAAGCAGATAATTATCAATAGAATGTTATACATTCAGTGATAGAAATGTGTATAGCTCACAGAAGAATACAGAGAGTGATTAACTCTACCCATAATGATTTCAGAAAGGCTTTCTAATTACTTTCTAGTCACTTGTCAATAGTTTACAGCCCTTGTTGTTTTTTTTAAGAATGATCCATTCATTCACCCCAGAGATCTGGACGCTGCTGACCCCGGCTCCCTTGTCTGTTAAGTAAATACATGTTTGGTAAATTCCCCAAGTGAGCCTTTGGAATGTGTTTTGACAGTTTTGCCCATTCAGATTTTCTGCTGCTTCATCTCCTGGCTTTAACATTCTTTATTGAATTGTGAAAATGGGATGTCCTTCCTGCTGCTCTGGTCTTATTTCATAGAATAGAACAGATTCATTCTCATTTCTGAATGGAGCTGTAATTAACATGGTTCCTTTTGTTTAACAACCTCAATTTACATAGTACCTGCTCATTCCAGAGCATCATTATTGGAGGCACAGCTTCATTGACTGATGTCTGAGGGCTCTGGGAATAGCATTTGCTAATTATCTGCAGCAAACCAGGTAACTAAGGGGAGGTTCTGCTATGACTTTGATGAAAGTAGTGCTGATGATTTTTTTAAATTGCTTAATGATAGATTTGATCATCCTAAAACAAAATAGAATACATACTTGTCTGCCAAGTAGGTAATGTTAAGTCATCATTGCTGAAAGAAAGAAGGAAAGAAAAGAATGAAAGAAACCTGGGGCCCTGTACATTCTTTTGATATGTTCGCTACTAAGAATGCATAAGTTTACTTTTAGGTTATATAAATATTTAAGTATTTCTGTAGTAATATCATCATCAAAGTGCTTGTAAATATTTTACAGTACAGTAAATGCAGGTGTCCTCAGAGGCCAAGTAGGCTACTGCATGAACCAGTGCTGTGGTAGACTTGGGCATTCTGAATATATGATACCACTTAAAATCATTTCAATTTGAATTATTTGTTATTTTTTCAGCATTGTCTTGGGGGGAGAGGGGAGGAGGGTAGAATACTTTTGTGGGTCTGAGTTGTCCCGTGCTCTCTAGTTTGCTAAAATGCTCCACAGAGAAAAAGAGGCATTAAGATTTTTTAGTCATTGAGTCCTAATATTTTAAAGCTAGAAGGGGCACTAAAGATTATCTATTCCAAGACTGTCATTTGACATTTAAGGAAACTGAGGCCTAGAGAAGGGAAGTGTTTTACCTAAATCATACAGGTAAGTATGTCTGTATTTCTTTTGAGTGGATCGTAAAGACAGGGGAATTTGGAGATCCTTCCAAGATGTTATTTCTGTATTCTGTAAAACAGTGACATTAGCCACTTGTGGTTAGTGAGCCTTTGAAATGTGACTGGTTCTACCAACAAACTGAATTTTAAATTTTATATAAGTTTAATTAATTTAAAAAGCCCTATGTGGCCAGCAAGTACCATATTGGACAGAGAAGCTCTAGAATTACAATTTTCATCCCTGACTTATCACAGTCTACCTTGAATAAATATTCTACTACTTCTCATAAAATTTAAAAGACTGTCAACCATATACTTCTATTTACTTCCTCTCCATCTTTTGTGCTATGGTTTTCTTATATTTTACTTCTGTATATGTTGTTATTATTTTGCTTTACATGTGTCTAAATTTTGTGGACGCAAATTTCCATCTAATATCATCTCCCTTCAGCCTGAAGAATTTCCTTTACATTTCTTATAACTAAATTTTGCTTGATAATACTCTCATTTTTCAATGTGTAAAACTATCATTATTTTACTTTTATGTTTCAGATACTTTTCACTAGATACGGAGTGCCAGGATGACTTTGTATCCCCCTAGCTCTTGGGGATATTGTTCCACTGTCCTCTTGTTTGTTTCTGATGAAAACTCAGTCCTCCTTCTTCTTAATGCTTTCCAGCAAGTTTGGACTTGACTCTCAGAGGGCAAGCACCGCAAGAATATGTGGGAATAAGAGGTTTCACTTTGCTAACCAGCCCCTTCTCCACTGCCTCTTTCATGGCAAGATTTGGAGATTGGGCGAGAATTATCAAACCAAGCAATTTGCTTTTGTGTTTAGAACTCTTCCAGATCCCATTTTGTTCTGCAAGCCTACATTTTTCACAGGACGTTTGACTGATTTCCCTTTATTCCTGAAAAGCCTCCCAGAGGGAGGCCTGAACTCAGACCAGGTACTCACTGTAGGTGTGAACGTTGCCACAACCCTTTGCTCACAAATGAGATGCTTCTTTCTCTCTAGAATTCATCACAACTTCCTCATATATACCAGGTATCTCCCAGAAAGAACGATAATTATTTTGTCTGGATTTTTCTTATTTCTCTGAGAATGAATATTTGTTATCTTTCTACTTCTGAATTGGAAGCAGTTCTTTATATGCCTTGAATTGTGAAATAATGAAAGTGGTAAAAGACATGCCTTTTCCACATCCCCACCTATCCAGGGATCAAGAATTCAAGAAACTCTTCATGTCTGAGTAACATCGATACTGAGGATAACCCATTCAGGGCATGATGCCAGAGTCAGTGTCCAGGCAGATATGCTAAATGCCAAAGGATGGTTCATCCAGTCACTCTGTGAGCAGCTCCCTCCCGAGAAAGCTGTATGTCGGCTACTTTGCTCTCCCAAAGCAATACGTTTTTGCTTTTATTAAACTCAGTAGCTAGAATTTATTGAGCCATGTCCAAAATTCAGTACTCCAAATTGTTAGGAAAATATTACTTTGTGTTTTGCATCTGTCAGGTTGGCATTCTGCAATATACATAAGAAAGCACATGCTTCAAAAATAGCTCTTTTAGGGCCTTCTTTGGTTCCAGTGCAGAGGGTGCCGGTTCGACCCCTGGTCACAGAGCTAATATCCCACATGCCTCATGGCCAAAAAACCAAACATAAACATAAGCAATGTTGTAACAAACTCAATAAAGACTTTTAAATGGTCCACATTAAAAAAAAAATTTTTTTTATATATAGCTCTTTTAAGTCTTTCTATTCACTCCACACTCCACAGAAGTCCCCATATACAAAGAGCAGCTGGATAGTTGTGAATGCCTTTTACCTGTTACTAAAATTACTAATGAAGTTTCTGAGTGCCAGAAAATCATTTTACCTTCTGATGTCCAGTTAAGTCCAAGAAGACTTAACTGGCTGTCTTCAAATTTTAAATACTTTTTTGGAAAGTAAAAGTGAAAGTGAAAGTCACTCAGTCATGTCCGACTCTTTGCGACCCCATGGACTATACGGTCCATGGAATTCTCCAGGTCAGATTACTGGAGTGGGCAGCCTTTCCCTTCTCCAGGGGATCTTCCCAACCCAGGGCTCAAACCCAAGTCTCCTGTGTTGCAGGCTGATTCTTTACCAGCCGAGCCACAGGGAAAGCCCAAGAATACTGAAGTGGGTAGCCTATCCCTTCTCCAGGGGATCTTCCCGACCCAGGGGTCGAACTGGGGTCTCCTGCATTGCAGGCGAATTCTTTACCAACTGAGCTATGAGGGAAGCTTTGTTGGAAACCATATCCTTAATAAAGTTTGTAAAAAGAAAGTTATATATAAGTATAGAAAGGAATGATTATTTTATGCGTTATATACTTTATAGCATAATGGCTAACATCGTTTTTTAATATTTTGTATTTATCAAATAGAACATTTTTGGTGAATTATATTGAATACTGTAATTATATATATTCCATGTTCATATTATAATGTGATGTGAACTTCCGTCAGTCCTGCCTTCTGAAAATATTTCATCTCCAAAATACAAATGCAATACATTTTAAAAATTAAGTTCACTCACATGTCATGATTGTTCAGGTGACATTATTATTTTATGAATGAAGGGAAGTGATTCAGTGGTACAAGCTCCTCAAAATAAGTCTTGCCTTTTGTGATGCCAGTCCAGTCCTTCAGGAAATATTTGGCCAGATTTATAGTTCTCTGGTTCTTCTCCATTCCTTTGTGGGGCAACAGAGTGTTGAATAACTATTATATTATCCCCCATCCCCTGTAAAATATATTGAAACAGAGAGGAAATGTTAGCCAAAACCTGTTTTGTAGTTTGTGACCCAGTAAAAAAGGCCATAGATCAAGGATATGATGATTCATTCTGGGTAATTTTGAAAACAAAAGCTCACTTTATAAGTTTGAATGCTATACTCCCACAGTGATTTCCAACCCCCTTGTGAAAAGGACAGAAGAAGTTCAGGAAGAAACTTTTCTCTCCAGGAATTCATTCATCATGTTCATACTGACATGCAGAGTTCCAGCATGTATTGATAGCATCAGTTTTTATTTTCTTTTATGCTTCCCATTGTTTCTTAATCTCCAGAACATCCTCACAGTCAATAAGTACAGTACTCATAAAATTTATGATTTCTGAAATTATTTCAATAATGGCAGTATGGTAGTTCCCATTCTAAAGGTACTGTACTGCAAAAGTTTAAAGATCTGAAAGCTCTAGACTCAGTATGTCACATCTGCATTGATTTATAGTCTTTCTTGTATTTCTTATTGATATTTTATGTGAGTGCTTTTTTTTTAAGTTATTCAAGAAAAGTAAATCTAGCAATGTTATTTTTTTTAGTGAAGTAATCCCTCAATGTCTATTTTTTGCAAGCAGAGTCTATTTTTAAAATAATTCCCTCTTAATTTGTTGTTTTATTTTGATTGAGGTAGCAGAACAGATAAGTATGCATAACTTACTTTGCTTGAACTTTTTTTTTCATTGTACAAGTGTCAGCATTTCTAATATATTTGGCCTAGAATTTTCTTTAGTGGATCATTCAAATGGAAGGTTGTTGCTGTTCAGACACCAAGTCGTGTCTGACTCTTTGCCACCCCATGAACTGCAGCACACCAGACTCCCCTGTCCTTCACTATCTCCTGGAGTTTGCTCAGATTCATGTCCACTGAGTCAGTGATACCATCTAACCATCTTATTCTCTGCCACCTCCTTCTCCTTTTGCCTTCAATCTTTCCCAACATCAGGGCCTTTTCCATTGTATTGCCAGAGTACTGGAGATTCAGCTTCAGCATCAGTCCTTCCAATGAATATTCATGGTTGATTTCCTTTAGGATTGACTGGTTTAGAAGAAAGTAAAGAATTCTGTTTCTAACAAATGCATAGTATTTGCCTGTTAAGACCAGAACATATGCACTTTTGCCAATATCTCATCTTTTGTCAGATGGGGTTAGTACTTTGGATAGTGACATATTTCCCAGGAAGCAAAGAGATTGAGGGAATGACTTGAACATCTCAAGAGACTGGAGTTCTTCACCTCTTGTTCCATTGATTCCTTCAGTAGCAGACTGTAGATCCATTCAGAAGAGTTTTTCCTGCAGTGAACCTGATAGAAACATGGATCTGTCACCTGCATTCCAGTGCTGCCTTCTCCAGTGCCACACAGGATATGCTTTGAGAGCAGGAATAAACCCCAAAACCTTTCATGTATTCCATTTTTCATTTTATCCTCACATTGCTTTATTCCTTCCCGTGAATTTTTGCTGGAAACATTATCCTAATGATGAGACACACAAGTAATAAATTATTTCACATTTGTTTGAGATTATATACCATAAATCCCCCCCCCCCCCGCTTTGTTTTTGGCCACACCACACAGAATGCAGGGTCTTGGTTCCCCCACCAGGAACCAAACAATGGCAGTGCAGATTCTTTACCACTGGATTGCCAGGGAAGTCCTAATACCATCCTCTTGAACGAGAGAATATTATATAAATAGTATTTGGCTGAACTAATTATGTATTGATGGTGTTCATAGATACTAGAGATTTTTAAGTTAAAAGTATATTAAAATTGTTATATTATGTTGATTAAAGAAATTCAATGTAATAATACAAAATAGTATGACAAAATTGAATATTATAGTCATTTTGCAAAAAAGAAAAATGCAACTCATAGTTGTTTCCTACTTCTCCATTTTTGGTGTCATCTTCCACTTTTATGATGTCTCCACTGGGACCATATATCCAATTTTACCTTAAGGATACATTGTGTGGCATCAGTAATAAAAAGCTATTATCAATCTGAGAGGAGATATACTAGAAATTTAGTAACCTGTGAAGAATTTTCAGTTTTGTATAGGTGTCAAAAATATAATTGAGGTTATTGTATTTAAGCAGTTCTTATTATTTGAGCTTTCTATCATGAAAGGAATATGCAGTCCTTTTTTTGATGTGCCGTGAAATATGAACTCTAATGTGACATTTGTCCTTTAACTGCTAAACCATCACTATTAGCACAGGAATTCATGAGTTGAAGGGCTTGATCTTGGTTACTGGTCACATCCCAGCGTCTATACCCAGCACGGAGTGTATTGAGTGCATTGATTTTCATGTACTATACAATTACATACATTTGTGTGGTACACTATAAATTTCAAAAGATTTTTGATTATCTCATTTGACTCTTAACAACAATTTTCTGAAAAAAAAAAGGAGAGATTTTTTTTTTCCCGATGAATAAAATTGCAGTTCAAGTGGATTATGGAAGACCTAGTTTTTAGGAGGATGTCGGAGTCATAATAGTTCATTGTTTTTTGTTTGTTTTTACAGAAACCACTCACTGAGCTTTATTTTGTGTGTGTGTTTAATTTTTATTGGAGTTGCTTAACAATGTTATGTTAGTTTCTACTGTACAGCAAAGTGAATCATATATATATATATATATATATATATATATATATATACCCCCTCTCTTTTTTGGATTTCCTTCCCATTTGGGTCACCACAGAGCACTGAGTAGGGTTCCCTGAGCTGTACAGTAGGTTTTTGTCATTGGTTTTTTATATAACTAATCCTGAGCATTCAATAAATTCTTCACCTGTTATCCTTTTGGTACTTCAGAAGGTTTTTTTCATTTATAGCCAAAGTCATCTTTCCTAACTCAGATTTTCTTGTCCATAGAACAAATTGGCCAGGAGATGTTGGAAAACCTCAGTCACGACAGAGAAAAGATACAGAGAGCACGTGAAAGGGTAAGTAGAAATGGGATAATCTTTTCACACATTCAGTAAAAGAAAAAAACATAAGCCAAAAAAATATGTAAAAGGTCTTGGGCAGATGCATAGACTATAGCAATTACATTGATGAAAGATCCCCTGGAGAAGGGACTGGCAGCCCACTCCAGTATTCTTGCCTGGAGAATTCCATGGACAGAGGAGCTTAGCAGGCTTTGGTCCATGGAGTTGCAAAGAGTCAGATACCACTGAGCCACTTTCACTTTCAAGCGCGTGTAGAAAATGGCGACGGTGAAGGAGGGTGTAGAGCCTGGGGTAGGGGGTGGGGAAGTGTGTGATGCAGAAAGATTAAGCTGACTGTATGCCTCCATAGCAGAATTCCCCCAGGTAGATATTTTATTTAGTGCTGTAGCTAAGAAGAGGCTTCCCTGATGGCTCAGCTAGTAAAGAATCCTCCTGCAATGCAGAAGACACAGGAGACTCCGGTTTAATTCCTAGGTGGGTAAGATCCCCTAGAGGGAGAAAATGGCAACTCATTCCAGTATTCTTGCCTGAAAAATTCCATGGGCAGAGGAGCCTGACTAGGGCTACAGTCCAAAGAGTCACAAAGAGTTGGACACGACTGAGCATCTAAGCACACATGCACATAGCTAAGAAGATCATCGATGGAGATTTTGGAGTATGTCAGCAGGTCTTTCAGAGTGAAAGTAAACACATGAATCTCATCTTCCCTCAGCTCGTTTTGTTTCAGTTTTTATTCCCTAGGACTGTGTGCATTCTTAAGGTAGAGATATTGATTTATGACCAGATATCTATTAAACTTTGTCAGCCTGTGAGACATTTGCTTTTATATCCAGTTCAAGTATCCAGTTTAAATCTCCTGGGATTATCTATTACATGTAATTTTCTAAATCCAAGAATTTTTTGAGATTGTGTAGGCATCAAAAATGTATTTTACAGTATGTAACCTTTTTTTAATGAATTGGATTTTCCATCATGAAAGAAAACCATTGCCTGCTAGTGCACTTTAAAAATAATCTAATTGCCTTAAGTTTCATTTTATTCTGTGTTAATGCTGCTTTTCTCCTCCTAGCTTCGGGAAACAGATGCTAACTTGGGGAAGAGCTCCAGGGTTCTCACAGGGATGTTGCGAAGGTAAGAGTCAGGTAGGGTCTTCCTTTCTCTCTCTTCCTTTTTTTACAGTGTATTTTTCATCTCGTTGCAACCAGGCATTTTCCAGACATGCAAGCTTCTGCTCTTAGTACCTGTGTCAAGACCCTTTTGAAATGACAGAGCACTGGTATTAACTCTTGTTTGGACAGGGACACACACTCTGAGTAACTGGGATTAGAAGATTTGAGCTCGGGGGATTACCTCAAGCTATGGAAAAAATTAGGGTTGGACATGAAGTATTTTCTCATAGCCTGAGGAAGACGCCATGGCAGCAACAGACTGATTTTATTTTCTATTTTGATAGCCTTCTTGCTGTTAATGGAATGATAGCCTTTGGTTTCAGGAGCATACTTAGTATTAGCTTTGCCCTCTGTTGCCTTATTTAGATTTCTTTTTAAAGCAACCCTGTTTGGGGAAACATTGCTATTTTATGTATACTTGAAAATGATTTTTGAAACCTGAAGAATATCAGAATAATCTGAATTTACTCATGTGCAAGCAAACAAATGTTTATGTTTTATATGTGTAACGAGCCCTTGACTGATAGAAGATACTTGGGAGAGTATGTGAAAATGAATGAATGAATGTGGGTAACAATCTAGATTCTATATTTCTGGAAGGGAGTGAGAAATGTTTTCATTGTTCTGAAAATTGGAGTCACTTTTGATTTAGGTGTATTCAGCATGAAATTATTACATTCAAAATCTACCAAATAAGAGTATCTTCTAGCATAATCTTCAGTTTGGAACTGTGGATAAAAATGTAAATGCGGAATGTTGAGAATCACCTTGGAATAGCTGACTTGGAATTTTAAAGAAGAGAATCTTGTTTATCACTGATGCTTTAGTGGCAGCTATTTGAATTTAAGTAAGGTTTTCTCTAATCGCATGTCCATAGATAATATGTTGTGTCCAAGCATACTGCTAAAAGTATGTTTGCTGAGTGTGAGATTAATTGCATAAGAATCAACCAAAGATATGTCCGCTTAGTCTTCTATTGGCCAGTGTGGTCAATGTAATTTCTCTGTCAGGCTGATCAGGAGCAAGGTAAGTTCCTGGAGCACTTCTAACCCACATTAACACAACTCCACACACCCGTCCTTTTCCTCCACCCACAGTCTCAATTCACCATAAACCACCAAATTCTCTGATTGAAGGTGATACGTAAACGACCTAGAAAAATGCAAAATCCACAGAGAAGTGGTGATTGAAAGGAATGCTTCAATGCCTATAAACAATAAAAAAGGGAAAAATTCTCTATTGCTTCCCTGGGAGGGCCCCTGCGATGTGAGCTGTAATGAATATTCTGCATATGTCTCCATTTTGTCAAATCTCATTAAAGAGTCCTCTCGCTTTATGTCAATTGAGCTGTCCAGAAATCATTCATCATTTTTATTGTAAAAAAAAAATCATGTGGTTATTTCAATAATATCATATTAATGTTAAAGTTCAGCTGTCATTTAATGGTATGGCTTAATCAGATGTAGCATTTAGGAAAACTAGTTTATCCGGGCTCTACATAGCTTTCAGGTTGGCAGATTCAAATCAGGATTTATGGGTTTCTAAACCAATGTATTTCTATCCACGTTTCTGCTTGATGTACCTCACCCTTTTGTGCAGGACACTGCAGACAGTTATTTCAACAAATAAAGCATCTCCTCATATTATGTTTGAATAAATTTGCAAGTCATTTAGAGAGGGTGAAGCACAAACAACTTCTGTAACCTTTGACTGGGCTTTCTTTAGAAAAATCATACTAACAGGGTTACTTCATAAGCCCACAGAAGAAAATTACTCTGCTGAAATCTACTTGGGGTTCTCTTTGTACACAAACTCAGTCAATCACTGACTCATCTCCTTTTGGACTCTGTCTAGAGTGTGAACAGAAATAAAAATCCCCAGATGGACATCACCTTGCTATGTCTGAGCCAAGGAAACTCTAAAGTCCACCTGTGCACATTGGTGACTGTGGTTTTCACCAAGCACACCTGGGATCCTGTTATCAGCCAAGGCATGCAGTTGCTTTTAGTCAATGCTGTAACCTAACTGGAGCTTCCCAGTTGGCTCAATAGTAAAGAACCTGCCTGCCAGTGCAGGAGACGTAGGAGACATGGGTTCGAACCATGGGTCAGGAAGATCCCCTGGAGCAGGAAATGGCAACCAGCTCCAGTATTCTTGCCTGGAAAATCCCATGGACAGAGGAGCTTGATGGGCCACAGTCCATGAGGTTGCAAAGAATCGGACAGGACTGAGCAACTGAGCACGCACACACAAACTGAGTCCTCAGGAACTAAATGCAGATGCTAGTTTTGGTTTAGTTTCTAATTACTCTCCCCCTTGATATACAATTTATATAATTTGGACTTGGGAAAGGGAAAAATATTTACCAACTTCTTCATTGTTTTTTATTATTTCCCTGGAAAAGCAGTCTCTAGAGAAGTGGGACGAGAATATATGTTTCTAATAGGAAATCTTCTGTTGACTTCTCTGATTTTGCTTTTCTGCTGTATCCCTCCTATTCAAATGGCATTTCCTAGCCCTGGTGAGGTCTTATTTCAGAAAGAGAAGTCACAGTCTCTTACCAAAACTACACAGCTGCATTGTGTGTCCACAGTTGCTTCTGATTTAAGAAGAGTTACAATATTGAACAATGTGCTCATCTTATGTATAAATGTATACCAGAAATGAAGGTCATTGTCCAGGGCAGGGGTTTACCTGCATATAACATTCTACAGTATACCAGACCGCCAACTCAATGCTCAAAAGTCTGAGCAGACTCTGGGAGATCCTGAAGGGACAGGGAAGCCTGGCGTGCCGCAGTCCATGGGGTTGTGAAGAGTCGGACAGACTGAGCAACTGAACAACAAAAATACCAAACCAAGGAGTTTTTTATCTAAAAGAAAGATTGCTGATTGTTTTTAATTTTTTTTTAAGTTTGTTTTTTGTCAGATGAACAGAAATGGCATATCATGGTTCCTCATTTGAGTCACTTTGCTAATATTGATTAGTCTATTGTGAGGACAGGTGAAACCACTGTTTAATCAATGCCAAAGTTTGTATATAAATCCACCTCATTTTCTGTAAGAGTGATCAAAGGTAGATAGGGAAATAAAAATGAGTAAGTGGCAGTGACTACCATTTAATCTTTTATTAACTTCAAATGAGGTTTAAAAAAAATACATCTCCTCCCTCTCTCATACCCTCCCTTCCTTCCCTCTTCCTTTCTTTTTTTCTCTTTATTTACTTCTTCACTAAATATTTCATGCCTGAATACAAGGACTTGGGGCTCCTCAAATGAAACCAGTTTGATCCTTGCCTTCAGAGTACTTCAGTTAAGTAGAGAATATGTGCATATAAAGAGATGTAAGAATTCATAAAATTGACTGATTCTCAAGGAAGCTATGGAAGATTCTGTAACTTAATTAATTCTTACTGGTTATTAAAGAAAGTGCAAGGAAAACAAATAACCAATAGAAAATATGTTTTAAATAGCTATACCACAATAAGTTTGAAAAAATAAACAGAAGTTGACTCATGGAATCATAACATAGATTTTGAAAGAAACTTAAGTATGTAGAAAACATTGAGAAGTGGAAAAGCAACTGATTCAACCTAAATAATAAATATTCTTCATGTAACTATGCTATATCACCAAAAGAAAGAAAGCAAAAGGGAAAAAATGGTCCACTCAAAATTGTATTAGTAAAACTTGATATCACAATGCAGATATAACTGATTTCCTGGAAAGTAATTTTTCTTCTGTCTTGACATGAGATGAAGAGCTACCTGGGGACAAACTGTTCATTTCCTGACTCCGTAGACAGAGCTTTAAATAACGTGGTGTTCAGATAATAATGAAAATGGCCATGAAACAAATGACCATTCATGCAGTGACAGGGGTCAAAAAAAAGTGAATTTTTCGTTGACTTCCACAAAATTAGACTATCATAATTGGCTGTCTGAAAGTGTGTCAAGGAACACTGAGAGGCTTAAATGTTCTCCATATATTTGCATGTGTGTGCATGTTTGTTATATATGTTTTCCTAGATATTTGACTGGAAGGTCTTATTAGATCAAATAGTACCAGCAGCCAGTGAAAATGAAAATAGACATTTTCAAGATTTTCAGCCAGAAAACAAAGCACATCATGATTCTGTTTTTTTTGCCTCTGAATAGTGAATAATTTATCAGTAATTGTATGTTTATTTCTAAAACTATCTACAGGATTCATTAGAAATGTTTAAGAGTTGTAATTTGAGTTAGGAAGATATATTTTAAGTTTATGTTGGCGCATTGACTGCATATACCTGGGGTTGCAAAGAGTCGAACATGACTGAGCCACTAAGCACATGTGCTGGCAAAAGGCTTATAAAAGGAAATGACATATCTAACATTTTGTAAAGTACCTTTTTATGTATGGTATCTTAATATCAAATAATTTTCTCTCTTGCACACTACCAATCTTTGCCACTAGTATTTACACACACATATATACAACATCAGAATGTTTCCTTGAAAAAGTGAATTCTATTTATCCTTCCATCATATATGTAGTAACTTTCTTGAGTATGTAGGTATTGAAAGGTATCTTGTAACTAATCTATTTAAACAAAGCAGGTGGGATTAAATGCAGTTGAGATAGTTATCATTATACATTTTTAATTGCAATATAATTGATTTATTATATTAGTTAAAGGTGTACTACATAGTGATTCAGTATTTTGTACATTACAAAATGATTATCACAAATATAGTTACCATCTGTTACCAAACAAAATTATTATATTATTGACTGTATTCTCCATGCTGTATATTACACTTATGTGACTTAATTGATTTTATAACTGGAATAACTTAATCCCCTTACTATTTCATATATGTATTTTTGTTAGAACTACTTCTGAGCCCATCTGGGGAATAATTGTCACCTATCATTGTTATCACATTTTACATTTAGACATGGTTTTGTTGCTTTGGTACAATGACAGGTAAAAACATCTGGAAAACTTAAATGTACTGTCAGAATGATTCCTAAGGGTAAATATATCAGAAACACCAATGCAGTTTCTATAAGCAATAGAAATATAGTTTTTTATTAACTAAATTTATTCTTAAAGAAATATGCTAAGACTAAATGTTTTTAATCTTCTTTAAAAATTCATACCCACACCCCATTTTGCCCAGGAAACATTTTGTTATATTTTAATTATCCTTATTATAATGTCTGAAAATTCAAGAGTTAGAGTTTTTAAGTCTTGTGAGAAAAAAATGTCCTTGAGAATTTACTCTCAATTTTTATACACTGAAAAAGCCTTACATTTATATTTTCCACTTTTTCTGGTTTTTGCTTTTCTCTCTTTATGTCATTTCATTTCTTTCTTGGCCTGTTTTTAGTAGTGATGAACATGGGCCCTGACCTGAAATTAGTATAGCAAAATCTTAACCTCTAAGATATTCTTCAGCTTTTAATCAAGTGCTTATTCTTTCAGAACAAAATGGTTCAGATTGCTGCAGATTCTTTAGACTTAACAGATTTAAGTTCCATGCTTAGAATAATGCTACAAAGAGAAAAAAAAAATTTTTTTTCATCTTAGTCACTTTTTGTGTGAGTAAATTTATTACCATACACTTGACTCATTGCTCTCATCCTCTGACCCCTTCAAGGCTGACATGGGTGATGTTTTTACCAAACTAAAGAACAGCTTTGGATTTCTTTATATATATATATATATATATATATATATATATATATATATATATCTTTAAGAACATTCTTGTAGCTTTAAACATAGAATTTGGTCCTGTGTTAGACATTTGAATACAGCATCTATCAATGATAACTGTACCAGCTGCTTTAGGCATATGTCTGACCCTAACCATACTTTACACAAATCATATTTCATTCTTAAAAACCCTGTGAAGGAAGCATCATATCTCCATTTTACAGATGAGAATAACAACGCTTAGTGAAGTAGACTATCCATAGTCACATACAGAATGAGAATGTGAACTTAGCTCTCTCTTTTGAATGCACTACACAAAAGGTTCTTAGAGCCAGTTTTCAGTAATTAGTAGTGAAAGTGAAAAGTGAAAGTGAGGTCCCTCAGTTGTGTCCGACTCTTTGCGACCCCATGGACTGTGGCCTACCAGGCTCCTCCGTCCATGGAATTTTCCAGGCCAAGAGTACTGGAGTGGGTTACCATTTCCTTCTCTAGGAGATCTTCCTGACCCAGGAATTGAACCCGGGTCTCCCACATTGTAGGCAGACGCTTTACTGTCTGAGCCACCAGGGAAGTGAAAGGAAGACTTAAAACAAACTGGTTTTCATTATCCAGATGGTTACTCTCATCTGCTCTCTGTGTCATGACTCCATTTCTCCTGTAAAATCATTGTGGTAGTAAACAGTTTCCTTAACATAGTTGATTGTTACAACAAATGGAAAAGGAAATCCTTGGCAATCATATGTCAGTTTTCCACCTTCCCCTCTCACCCCACACTCTACTGGTCTGGAATACTTAGAATTTTAAGAGCCCGTAGCCTGCATCACACTGCATCTTTTAATAACAAAAACCACTACTTATGCGCTCGCTGATAGCTTGTAGGTGGCAGTCACTGTTCTAGGCTCTCGCTATACATTATCTTGTTTCATCTTTATGACAACTCTGTAAGGCATTACTCCCATTTTAAGAAATAAGGAACTTTTGTTCAATATTGTCCAGCTCTATAGAAGTGCTCTGCCTCCAGAGCCTGTTTTTCCGACTGTGCTGGACTGTTAACCCTACTATGAAGAATTAGTAGCCTCACAGAGAGTCAGACAACCATTCTGGGTGGTTCTTGACAACAGTCAACAAACCCTTACTAGATCCCACTCTTTCGTACAGACTGAAGGTACTGAATCTGGGCTGTGTAGACACAGAATCTGCTGTGTACCAGTGAAGTCCTTAGTGAGCTTGTTTTTATAGAGTCCTTTAGAATCACTTTATTTAAGCCTAGACTATGTGATATTCTAGGCTTAAATCCTTCTCTCTCACTGGACAGTTGAGGAAGGGGAGCCTCCAGGTTGGTCTCTGACTCTTCAACCCCATGTATGCTCTTCTAGATATTACTGGCCAGTTCATCTTCCAAAGTGCAAACCTAGTGCTGTTTACTTTCCTGCTTAGAAACCTCCCAAGGTTCCCCTTTGCCTGCTGACACGTGTCCTCCTCAGTCTTATCCCAGGGTCTTCCAGAGAATGCGTTCTAGTCTTATTTGCTACTACTCCCTCTGGATACACCTTCTGTCCCTACTAAAATGAACTATTTCCCATCTCCGTAGCCCACCTTAGATTTTCATTAGATTTCATTTCATCTTCCACCTGGCATATTCTCCCTTTGTCACCTGTGTTAGTCAGGGATCTGAATGCAAGTGAGAGAAGTCCAGATCTAACTGCCTATACACAAAAGAGGGACATAATTTTGGGGGGGAGGGGCTCCAAAATTTTGGGGGGCTCCAGAATCACTGCAGATGGTGACTGCAGCCATGAAATTAAAAGATGCTTACTCCTTGAAAGAAAAGCTATGACCAACCTAGACAGCATGTTATAAAGCAGAGGTATTACTTTGCCAACCAAGGTCCGTCTAGTCAAAGCTATGGTTTTTCCAGTAGTCATGTATGGATGTGAGAGTTGGACCATAAAGAAAACTTTTATTTTGATGCTTTTGAACTGTAGTGTTGGAGAAGACTCTTGAGAGTCTCTTGGACTGCAAGGAGATCAAACCACTCAACCTTAAAGGAGATCAGTCCTGAATATTCATTGGAAGGACTGATGCTGAAGCTGAAACTCCAATACTTTGGCCACCTGATGCAAAGAACTGACTCATTGGAAAAGACCCTGGTGCTGGGAAAGATTGAAGGCAGGAGGAGAAGGGGACAACAGAGGATGAGATGGTTGGATGGCATCACCAACTCAATGGACATGAGTTTGGGTAAATTCCAGGAGTTGGTGATGACAGGGAAGCCTGGCGTGCTGCCGTTTATGGGGTTGAAAAGAGTTGGACACAATTGAGTGACTAAACTGAACTAAACTGAGTTGTCACATGTCACTAAATAGTTCAAGGGCAGAAGTGACTACAAACACAGTGGAATCTAAGGGTTCAAGCAATCAAAGGATCATTACAGTCAGGTGTTGCTCTTCCCATCTCTCCTCTCAGCTCCCTTGTGTGTGGTTCCATCCTTCATCAGGGTGCCTCCTTGTGGAGACAAGGCTTTTGCCACCCCTTTCAGTGACATCTGTTGAATCCAGCTATTTTTGTTCCCCCGAAAAGTCATAGGGTGGAATCTTACTGGTTCTGGGTGGCTCTGGTTGTGTAAAATCTCATTAATCTATGATCTGATATTTTAGACCTGGAACCTCATGCAGGGGATGGGCACACAAACTGAGAGCAGTTCCCTCAGAAAAACCCAGAGCTTTTACTAAAAAGGATAATAGATACTAACAACAGGTGTCATCTTCAGAATGTTTCAGCTAAACTTTTGTCTATACTCTGGATCTCAGGTGAAATCCCATTATTTTCATCAAGCCCTGATCAGTTTCCTAGCCAGAAATGATCTCTGCTCTGACTCTTCAGGGTAGTTTTTCCTCTCGCATGGGGTCACAAAATCAGACACGACTTAACGACTAAAAAACAACAAGGCGCTAACATCCTCTACTTCGCTTTGTGTATGTTGTAGTTATTAAGGACCATGGCTTCATTTCCTTGTAGATCTTTTTTACCCCCTCCCTCATCCCCCAAGGGATTTTATATGTTTCCCCAGGATATTGTGCAGCCAACTGAAATGAATAGCAGAGGGTATCCAAATAAAAAAAGAAAACAAAGCCAGGAATCACTTTAGTACCCCCAAAGCATGGAGTTTCAACAAATGCCTGTATAGATACCAGATAGGTAGAAAATGTCCTGCTGCTGCTGCTACTGCTGCTAAGTTGCCTCAGTCATGTCCGACTCTGTGCAACCCCATAGACGGCAGCCCACGAGGCTCCCCCGTCCCTTGGATTCTCCAGGCAAGAACACTGGAGTGGGTTGCCATTTCCTTCTCCAATGCATGAAAGTGAAAAGTGAAAGTGAAGTCGCTGAGTCTTGTCCGACTCTTAGCGACACCATGGACTGCGGCCCACCAGGCTCCTCTGTCCGTGGGATTTTCCAGGCAAGAGTGCTGGAGTGGGGTGCCATTGCCTTCTCTGAGAAAATGTCCTACCTGAAAGCAAAGCAGGAGACACAATCAGAGGGTCCACAGTGTTGGATAAAATGAGACTAGCCTTTAGTTGAGGTCAACCATAGCTTTCCAGGCTGCTGAGACAGGTCCGGATAGACCAGTTTCCGGTGGGAGGCGTCGGGGTGGCAGGGTCAGAAGACAGTTCTTGTGTCAGATCCCTACCTGGAGGAGAATGAGGAGTTTCTATGTAACCAGTTGTCTTCAGGGGTCTCGGTCTAGACTGTAAGCTGCTGGTGGTCAGGACCCCCATTGCATTTACGTGGGGCCATGCTCCCCCGGCCTGGATCTGGGCCTGGTCAATGAATGATCTTTGGAAGAATGGTCAAGAATAGTTTCAAAGTTGACATCTAGGTTCTTGGATGTCATTCAGTTGAAACCCTGCAGGTTTTTATCCATTGCACTTTGGCTACCATGTAAACATGTTCTTTCAAAGATAAAATAAGTAACTTCACAATAACAGAATATTTTTGTCCATTATTTAATCACAGTGGAAAAGCATCTTATATTGATATTTTCCTTGGATGTGAGTCACAATTTGACCTAATTTGCGAATTACCTTTCTTTTATGATTTTTTCCTTTTATCCCCAGGAAGCATGCCATTCTTTAATGCAATGTAGAATATGAAGAGTGCATGTCACCTTCACCATCAACGCTTTCTTTGAATGCAGCCTTGAGCTGTTAACTGGAAGCAGGAGCCCTGGGCCTTCCTTGTAAACAAGTAATGGAGCCCTCAGCTCGCCGCCCCCCGCCCCTTGTAAATAGCTATTTATTAACATATACCATCACCAAACAACATTTTTCCAATTCCAGGCCCCCACAACATTACACCACTGTCTGCTCCATTGTAAGCTCAGGGAGGCCTTTGGCCATCTGTTTCATTAGACGCCAGAGGCAGTGAACAATATCTGAACTTTCCTGAAGCGAGTGCCCGGGCTTCCCGCTTCACACATCTCCCCCTTCCTCTTCTGCCACTGCTGCCACCGCCACCGCTGCCACCGCCGCCACCATATTTTTTTGTTTGAACGCTCACATTGTAAATTAGTGTATTCACACATCACTTTTAAAAGGCTCGCTGTGTTATAAGATGGGACAAAGCGAGCTCAGTAACAGCCCATGCACAGTGCAGGTGGTCGAGCTAGCTGCTCCCCAGATCAAAAGTCAAACAACTGTGAATCTCTTTTGAAAGTCCAGTTAGGGAGACAAGGCGAGGCTTATCTGCACAAACAAGAACGAGCTATAGATATACATCGCAAATGCAAGAGGACAAAAAGGGGTTTCAGAATCTTGTAGGAGAAGAAAATCTAATGCTGACAATTCTGAGGGCAGCTCTAAAATACGTAGCTCTTTTTTTTTCTTTCTTTTTCCTTTTTTTTTGTAAAATTAGTCTTTTATTGTGTGGCGATTGTTAATTATTATTTATGCTTTGGTACTGTTCCTAAAGTAGCTAAGATTTTTTTTTTTAAGCCACCGTGGGGGCAGGAAATAGCTCCTTTTCATGGTTGTATTTTATTTTTCAGCAGCATTTAAGGACAAACTCCTATTTATACCACACAAGCAGTTTTGTCTGTTGTAAACAAAGTAAGTGGCTGGGAATTGTGCTTTCCCAGAAATGTTTTCCAGGGAAGCCATAATAAGAAACAACTGTGTACATCTTGAGATTTTTTTTGTCATCTAGGTATTAAGAAAGAATTGTTTGCATTCATGGAAAAAAAAGAAAAAGAAAGAAAGCATTGTTTATAAAGAAAGATATTCAATATCCAAAAGTGTAATTAAAATATTTTTTAAACTACAAAAGTTGGTCACCTTGCTTGTATTAATTGAGGTAGTTTTCTTTTTCTTCTTTTAAATTATTTCCAACATTTTTTGACAAGATAGTAACTGAAATGACCGGAGGCATTTTCTTTTTTTAACCTCAGCAGCCTACTTAGAAAGTTAGTGGCTTCTTTTGTAAAATTGTGTGAAGGACTTTTAAACTAAAGTCTGACTATCAATCAATGGGGAAAATGCAAAAATGGTAAATTTTATTAAAAAATTTAAAAAAGGGTTAAACAGGTTTGGAATTATGAAAGAACAGCATAGTTTCTTATAGTTTACATAGCCACTCTATTGTCCATATTCTGATATCTTAATGATTTTATGATTAAAAAAAAAAACCCTCTCAGCTTTCTAATTCTCAAATCAGTTAAAAGTGTCTCAAGCAGCAGAGTCCCCAAGTACTTTCAGAAAAACCATGCTCTTTATCTCAGGGCATAGAGCAGTGGTCCCTATCCTAGGAAGGGTTTCACAGAGTCTCTGAACCACTGGAACTTTCTGAAAATTTTTGTGTATGTGTGTATGCATCATGCTGAGAATTTTCCATAAAATTTTCTGAAGAGTCCCCAGCCAACTCCAAAAAAGTTGAGAAATGAGACATAGTTACAGAACTGTGTACAAATGTCTTAGCTAAATACTACTTACAGGCTTTGATACTCTGGCTTATTTGAAACGTATTGGTCTACAAGAAACGCTTATTTTGAATTTCCCACAAAGTTTAACAAGAAACTTTTCAGGGGTGCTTCCTTTGGGAAATCAGACCATTTATCAAAATTAAATCCTGAAGACAATCTTAACAGTTAAAATCTCTATAAGGCCTTATAGTTTGTAAGGCACATTCACGTACATTATCATTTAATGTAAATTTCAGAGGAAGTCTGTGATTTGGCATCATCATTATTATCCTTGTGTCATAAACAATTGAGCCCTACAAAAGTTGAGTCTTGCCCAAAGTCATTCCATCAAGATGGGGCCGAGTTGGACCAATACCCTAGTATTAGCCTCAGAAACCATGTTCTTAGCAACAACAGCCACAGCAGCATCTTCTTCAACAGCAAATGTTTACACCGTGTTTACTATGTCAAAGGGTGCCGGGGACCAGCCCCGGCTGATCCAGGGTATTCGAAGGAGAGACGGCATAGGCGAGGATCAGGATACGATAGCTTCAATTAGATACTAATTAGAGATATAAAGAGTAATAGAATAAGGATAGCTCAGTAGGAAAATTCAGTGGAGAAAAGAGGCTGAGTAGCTTGGTTTACGCGGGGGACCAATAAAACTTCAAGACAAGAAGCTTGCACCACTTACGTAGGCCGCAGGCGTCCTTCCGTTCTCCCGAAGGAGAGGAGACACTGAGGCCTCCCCGGTCGGATCTTAGAAGCCCAGGCAAAATCAGTAAGCATGGTGGGTTCCGCGCTCCAGATGGAGACTCAGCCAGAGGGAGAGAGAGACATGGGGAGACCAGTATTTCGAGAAACTGATCCCAATTCTTTATTTTCCAGAGTCTGTTTTTAATACACTGAGATGTTATACAAAAGTCACGTGGGGACAGCAGTCCTGACTTTTATTAAAGTCAGGTGCTTCACACAAATGTATACAGAGGTCTTAGGGGTGTTACATCATCTTCTGGCCAGGGGGGCCTGCTGACAATTTACAACCCTCTCCTTGTGACAGCGGTCAGTCAGTCAGGACACTTATTTCTCCAGGGCTGATTATTCTCAAAACAGACGCCACCCAAATAAAGTTACATTCCTACAGGGTGAGGGTGTAGTGGGTTTTAGTTAAGGAAAGAATTTACTTAGCCTAAGGTCTAACGTGATTAATATCAAAGGTTAATTCTATATATTCATTAATGTGTGTAAAGGCAGGGGATATGGAGACTTAGCAACAAACATTGGCTCAACAAATGAAAAACCCTTCACCAACACAATTTCTAATCAGCCCATTATACTTATACTAATAGTTTTCTAACTTTTCTAAGGAACCTGTTTTTAGAAGGTTTAAAGCATCTTGTGCCTCTCACGGTTAGGAGGCTGTGAGCAATCACATGTGGCTGGACGAGCCTGTCAGGCAGGCTAGAGAACCTTCAGAGGAGTTTGTAGGTTAAAACACTCTTGTCACACCCAAGAGTTTTTATTGACTGGAGCTCTAGGTTAACTCCTTCTCCGAAAGAGGTGGTGGGGGACAGCCCCCCGTAAAGTCAGAGGTGTAGGTAAGAGCACAAAGTAGTAAAGTAGGCAGGCTCTGGTTATGGGGGTAGATGCTCGAGGAGTTCCAGGGGGACTCCTGAGGCTCGATCCCGCCTTTGCGTATGTCGAGCCTCCTTCCTCATGACCTTTGCCATGGGCGGAGTACCTCACTCTGGCCCCCAACAAAAGGGAATCTGGTGGTCATCAGAGATTCAACAAACTCAGAACTCTACTCCTAGGTACCTTAATATTTTTAAGAAATAACAGTGCATAGTCACTTATGCTTCATGGTCAGTGAGAGATAGAGGCTGTAGGCTGCAACAAGAAGAAGAAATCCTGGTGCCCACGGTCAGTTAAGATTTTATAGGGGAGATGGCAGGTACCCAGCCTAAAAGTTGCTGCCTAATTCTTAACCCACTCATGGTGTACGCTGCTTCCCTTTTTATGGCAGCCTCAAAGTAGTAACTTCCAGTGGCAGAAATTGAATCGAGGGTAGGAAGGATGGTGTTAGAGAGATCTTATTTGTCCACGATTGTGTTGAGGGTATATAGAAAGTTAACAACTTGTAACTGCATCTGCTCATAAAATAAATATGACCCAAATCCTTCTTGAGAATTTACTTGCAGTAGAGTTTAAGATTTTCTTCAAGTAAACAAGAAAGGCTTGAAGTCACCTCAATAGAAAAGATAATTTCATAATTGCAAACAATTATGAAAAATCTTTTCACACATTTACCCCAATTTTAGAAAGATACTAAGAACTTTCATACCCTTGACTAAAATAATGTGTTTATAAAAATCTATGGTCTTCGGAATTATACTACATATTTACTATAGCTTCTATACTTGGGATTCATGAATAGATGTGAAGAATGTTGGTAGAGTACATGGATTATTTTATTGTGATCCATTAATTAGTTGATAAGTATATCACTTTAAAACATTGAATTTTTTTTTCATATATTCCCATGAAATCTTTTTCATCAAATGGGTTTATAGAAATCTAGTTAGTAGCAAACTTGCCCAGCCAATGAAGAAAAGCATTCATTTTCTCTTCTGTATATGTGATCTGAAGCCATAGCCTTTAGGTCTTTTAATCTGTCTGTTCAAGGCCAAGCTATTTATATGGATAATTTTTAAAGCCTCTGTATAAAGAAAACAAGAACATTTTATTTATTCACTGGGGTTTTTATGTGCCTTGAAATTGCATAGATAAAGTATTTTCTGGCTCATGGATCTGGAGGAGATAAAAGGTCTCTTATTTTATAAGGCTTTATGTAAGCTTTTCAAATGTAGAGTTTTCTCATGGCTGGAATTTTTTAAATGAAACATTATTTCACCATTATAATTGGAGTTTAATGTGGGCATCTTTTTCTTTCCCTGAATTGCATGTTAAATTATGTGTTTAAGATCGGTTTTATTGCGTTTTTACCTTCTGGATTTTCAGTAGCTCTCATGTTGGAGAAATGAATTTACCAATCCTCATTTTTAGTATTGGGCAACTATTTAATATGCCTCTGACTGGAACACCCAAAAATCAGATTTAAGAGGCAAAGTGAAAGGTATAACTTGCTTTTGCAGCATATTGGTCAGGAGGATAAAAAATTATTTACCTCCACCCTCCTTAAGAATTTTTTCTGAGACTGATGAACTGAAAAGGAAAAAGAGGTATTTTTGAACTCCGGAGTAACTGGATTCAGACCAGATTCTGGGTGAACATTAGCTGCTGTTAGCTCTGCCATGTCAGGGCCAAGCAACAGCTTTCCCTGGCTGGAGCGTTCCCAAGCTATCACGGCCATCAGACAGGTGGGGAATAAATATTGTAGAATGGTGGGACATTTGAAGAGCAAGCTCCTGATCCCCAGGACTCAATTTGGACCAGCTTCAGTTGGAGCAAACAGGTGTTCCTGGGAGGAGCTGTCCTCAGGTGGCTGAGCGGGTGCCATTCTTTCACACACATGAAAAGTTCCCTTTCCCTCTGCCCGCAGGAAAATTAGAATTAACTACAGCTTTTTCTTTTGAAATGGAAAAAGAGAAATAAAAAGATGGCACCAGGTTTTGGCTCTGACTGGATTTCCATGGAGCATGTAATCTATGATGAATGATGAGAATTCTAGAAGCAAAGCATCCTTGCAGTTTTCAACACTGGAGATGCTGTAAAAACTGAATGAATGCAAAGAATCTGTTTACGCATGGCTGTACCTGTCTCTAAGACTATTCTAAGGAATAGTGTTTCCTTCTGTTATTCCTTTGTTCATTCACCAGTTATTTCATGAGCTCTTGCGATTTTCTCAACACTAAGCTAAGTGCTAGGCATAGAGTATAAGACAAAAACAAAAGGCCCTATCCTCCAGGGACTTAGCCTAAATTGTAGTTGTAGTAATTGGTCTGAACATGAAAGTGAACCTGGGAGTCTTGGGGAAACTGGACTGAAAGTAGGTGCTGGCATCAGAAGGATTTCCTTTTCTGTAGTGCCATCACACTGAGGGTATGACTATCGTTTCATGTGAGGGGTCGTTCTAAGTCAATTTTTTAGTATAAAACATAAAATAGATATATTAAAGAAATCTTTTAAAAGAAAAGAAATTGTTTTAATCCTTCTTCCTTAAAACAAGCTACTCTGTTGATACAGGTATTTCCCTTTATTCTTTCAGTCATGATCCATGTATGATGTTAGATTGCTCCTCTGACTTAATATTGTATCATAAATGTGTTGCTAAAATACCACATCTTCATAATTATACTTCTCCTAATTAAAAACTTTTTCTAGTGAAAGATTTAAAAAACCTTTTATTTTGTAAAAAATAATAATAATAATAAGTATCAAGAAACAGGGAGAAAGTAATCCATAGTCACACTAGTGACAGGTATCAACTATTAAAGTTTTGGCATAGATCATTCCAGTAATTTTCTCTGTGAATACTAATTCTATTACTGGTTCTATGAAATCTCTTCTTTACCTCATCCATTGCTTCATCTGTTACCCTTTTATCTTTTTTAAACCTCACAGGTTTGACTTTACAGTTATCTGCCCTTCATTTTATAAAGGCTGTACTCCTGCTGTTTCATTGAAGAAACCAAACAGTTTTCAAAAACCTGTGTAGGTTTCTTCAGCACACAGTTTTCAGAATTGCACTTTCCCTCTGACACTTTAGGATGTCATATTCTTTCCCTTGTTCTATAGGATCTTTTTCCCCATCATCTTCATGTTGTTGCACATTTTTATTTGGTTTGGTTAGTTTTTAAATCCTCTCCTTGGGTCTGCAAATGGATGGCAATGTTATGTGATCAACTCTGTCGAGAGAGAGTCCTCCATCTCCAGACTGTCTTCACGGGAATGAAACGGGACTTCTTCCTTCCCCTACTTCTTGACTCTGGCATGAAAAGTGTCCAGCCCTTGGCTGTACACCTGTTATCTCCTTCCCATCTTTACCCTCTACCACTGCCTGCAAACACACTTTACTTACAAAGACCATGCTTCCCAGGGTTCACCATACCTTGCTTGTCACTACCCAGTATTGATTTATTGTTTACCTAGGAACTGTAGTTTCTTATTGGCTATAGAAAAGAAAGAAGGTGAGGAGTGTGGAAAAGGAGGCATGCCCACAGTAGTTCACATGTCTCCTACGTGGCAGCATCCACCATAAGAAAGACAGATGCCTGGTTTCTCGTTGTAACAGAATTCACATTTTTTTTTACCTAGCAGCAGACTTCGTGGGAGGTGGACTACTGCTTACATTTTTCAGCCCAATTCATTTTTTGCAGCAGTAGAAAATCCTTGCAGGTTCTGGCAACTTGTGGTGACGGTTTAGGTGTCATAAATTATCATCATTTTTTTTTCATTACAGTTTAATGGGCACTTTGATAGGTACAGCATCCAGAGCCATCAAGCAGGTGCCATTTTAAACCAGAAACCATGGATGATCTTTAAAATCACCCTAAATAAGAGGACCATGCAAACCATTTCTGTAGCTCAACCCTTGGGCCTGTATGCTTGGGTGGTCTTGTTTTAACTGTTACTGTTTAATTATTGATGACTTACTGACATAAGGCATGGAAGCCTTAGGGGGAATGAAATCCCATGAGCCATTTTCCTTAGATGAATCTTCTTTGAGGTTTAAGTGTCCCTCTAAGTAATATAGTGAGGCTGGATTTAGGGGGTCATTCCAAATACTGCCTGGTAAAGCTAGCTGTGGCATCTGTATTCATCGGTGGAGTCTGCTGATACATCTGGAAAAAGAGGCATGTCTGCCCCGTGCTTCATCATGACAGCTCATGTAGGCCAGGCATTCTCACAGCATTCTGTACTTCCCGTTTCTCTTCTCTCTCTCTCCAAGGAAAAAGTCTAATCCCCAGCAATAAAAATGACTTACCTTTAGGAATTGATTTCCCCTCTTAATGCTCCTATCCTGGAAGCTTTTATTAAGAAAATGGTAAATCACTCCATGGGCTTCCCTGTTGGCTCAGCGATAAAGGATCCACTTGCTGTTGCAGGAGATAGCGGTTCTATCCCTGGGTCAGGAAGATCCCCTGGAGAAGGAAATGGCAACCCACTCTAGTATTCTTGCCTGGGAAATCCCATGGACAGAGAAGCCCAGTGGGCTACAGTCCATGGGGTTACAAAGAGTTAAGACATGACTTAGCAACTGAGCAACAATTTACTCCACACTTTGCAAGTTCCTTTGCAAGGAACTTTGCTGAGTTTGTAGGGATGGAGAATGGCTCTTGCCCTTAGAAAACTCACATCCTAACCAAAGAGGGCTGAGGAGTGTAGAGGAAACACGACTTCCAGATGGATGCTGAGCAGAAACCCCGTGTGCAGTTCTGAGTGGAGATCATTGCCAACTTGGAGGAATTAGGATGAGTTTCATGGATGGCAGGGCATTCATAATGGCCCTTGAAGGAACGGTGAGATTTACCCAGGCAAAGTTAAGAGATTCCAGACTAAGAAAACAAACAGAGAGAGAAGTAGCATCTTGCAAGGCAGACATGGCAGATAATGCAGATCAGCTTTGTTGTAAATTCTGTGATTTTTGCCTTTTGTTTTCTGGGGCTCTTGTTTTAACAATTAGTAGATCACCTTTCAGCACGCTTGTACAGAAGTGTCATCTCCCTCCCAGCCCACCCTGCCCCCACCACACCCTGGGAGATAAAAGCTTGACTGATAAGAGGCCTGAAAATCCAGACTCCATTTGTTCTCCTCATTATTATTCTCTTATTGAGCACCTATTATGTCCTCTGGGCAGCATGAGCCTTAAAAGATCAAATTCTTTCATTGTTTTTATGTAGTGCATTGCTGTTTAATTTTTGCAAGTTCTGATTTCCTCTTGAACATCACGGGTTTCATGGGGTTTCTCTAAGCATTCTGAAAGGTGTTACAAGTGTTGGTGATTATGGGTGTAGGCAGGATAGACTTCCACCAGAAGGTGGGATTTTTCATACTGTGCCGTCGAAAGTACCATCCAGAGCCAGTGCTCAGAACAGCTCCTTTAGAGCTTGTCCTCTTAATCATTAGGCTTTGCTGTCTCTTCAGTGTTGTGTGAGCTTCCTATAACCTGTTGTCTCAGCTCTGCTGCCTGTGACATAATCTGAGAATAGGCTGGTCTGGGGGTGGAGGGGAGCTAGAACCTGGAGGATTTTAGGAGGCCACAAATCAGAGAGGCTGGGTGGCCTGGATTCAAATCTCACAACATTGAGTGAAACTGGCCTGGGCCTACTACTATCTCTGCGCCCCCCGCCCCCTCTTTTCTTTTCCTGGCAGCCATTTTGCTTTAATAGGACTTGAAATTTTTAACCTAGTTTTGCTTTGGGGGAAAAAATGTGTTAACCATGTGGCTTGTCAAGACATCACTTTCTAAAAATCTCTTGATTGAAAGTTCGCTCTCAGCACTGGGGTTCTTTCTAGGTGCACATCTGCCTTGTTAATCAAGTTCTCTGGATTTTAGTATTTCCACTGACAAATGGAAACGCTTAGCAGACAGGCTGGGAAGGAGTGGCTGTCCTCTTCAGCGTGACTAAAGCGCTGACGAAATACTTGAAGGTACCTGGCAGGGCACTGCAAAATCCCATGGCCTTTCAAATCTGTAAGGAGAAGGAAGTAAGAGCAGTCAACACAAGTGGTAACTGGTCGGTGGGTGACAGGTAAGCACAGTGTCCTGGCCAGTGACCCAGTCTGTGCGCTTTACGATTTGTATTTATTACACAAATAGTGTTGCCAGAGCCAAAGAGAACAGTTTTTAAAAGAAAGTGCTCATAACACACCTACAGTGATCTTTTCTTCATTATTTTTTGTCGTTATTTAAACGTTGGTATTTTCCTTTATGTGACTTTAGTACAATTTTAAGTTCTGCCTTTTCCTTTAACTTAACATGGTAGCTTACTATACGTAGTGAATTTGGTTTTATAGTTGATCTTTCCTAATCAAGTTATTATGGTGTTGATAGAGGTTCAGGAAAGCCGAGCGGCACGTTGGCATGCGTTAGTTTTCCAGAAGATTGAAGGGCTGACTCTAATGTGGCTCAGGCTTCCACCACCTAATGGTTAAGAGCGCTGAACTTTGATAATTGGGTGCTGAGATCTATTGCTACTGTTCTATGCTGTCCACACGGATCACTTGCATATATTAATTTTAAGGTGTTCCATGATAATATTGGCGATAAAGTAGGTCTGTAAACAAAGCAGGCAGGTCACCATGTGGAGGAGATAAATATGGTGGATTCTAGAAATAGCCCCATTTCCTGCCCAAGTATTCCCTGACAAACAGACTGAAAGGCAATACTTGAAGTTGGGTTAAGAATTCACGCATTGTCTTTGTCAGCTGTTGGTACTTGATAATTTAATCAGCATCAATCCTGGCACCTGCTCGGTGGGGTGTTAACCAGGTGAAGTTTGCCTCTGCCTTGCACAGAGCACTGAGGGATGGCCTGGAATGCAGGAGGCCAAGAGGAGGGCTGACAGCAAGGGTGGCTTTGGAGCTACCTTATTAGCAGAAGATTGAGGTGTGAGCTGGGTGCCGTGACAGGAGGTGCTGAACAGCCAGGGGGCAGCATGGGAGCATTTTGCACCTGAGGGAGGAGAAATGGAAGGAGGAAGATGAACGCGAGCTTCCCCATCTTTCCCGAGCCCGGGATGGTGGATGACTCGTCATCTTTTGTGTTTCCGCTGGGGCAGCTAAATCGGAATCTCTCTACTGAGACCAGGGGGTGAAAACTGGAACTCTGTGGACCGTAAGCAGCTTGCAGAGTTGCTGTTGTTTTTTTCCCCAGTATGCACGGTTTTGGTTTGTTTTTAAAATTGAAATATCATCTACATATCATAAAATTCACACATTTTAAGTGTAGATTTGATGAATTTTGGTCATGGGATGCAATTAGGTAACCACCACAATACATCTGGACAGAGACCAGTTTTGTATTCAGTTCACTTCCTCTATCCCTGTCCCAAGCAGACCTTGATCTGCTCTCTGCTATTAGTTTTGCCTTTTCTAGAATTTCACATAAATGGAATTATCCAGCACATGATCATTTGTGTAAGACTTCTTTCAGTCAACGTAGAGATCTTGAAATTCATCTGCGTTGTTGTGTGTATTACTATTGCATTCCTTTTAATGGCCGAGTAATATTCCATAGTAGAAATATGCTACAATTTGTTTCTCACTCACCAGTTTATGAGCCTGTAGGTTGCTTCCAGTTCAGAGCAATTATAAATAATGGTGCCCTGAACATTTGTGCACACGTCATTGTTTAGGTTTTCGTTTTTGTTGAGTAAATATCTAGGGGTGGGACTGCCAACTCGTAAGATATGTATATATTTTAATTTCATAAATTAAAATGGATTTTAATTTGGACCTGCCAAACTGGTTCCAAAGTGGCTGAACGTTTTTGCATTCCCATCGCGATGAGTAGGAGTTCCAGTTGCTCTGCAGAGTTACTCTTAAAACTTTCAAAATAGCTGCCCGCAATTAAAACTGAAAACCTTTTAGAGGAGCACATGGTCTCCAGCACACTCTGGTTCCTGTTTGACGATCTCGATAATTTACTTCATCCACCTCTCTCTAAAGATTCATGACCTCTGCTTTAGAAACTCTGAGCAGCACCCTGTCCCATCGTATGCGGCAGGTATCATGGCTGAGAACATATCTGTAGAGGAGGTGAATCTGGATTCTCAGTCTTGCCATTTGTAAACTATCCCTTTGAACAAGTTACTTAACTTCTCTCTGCATGAGTTTCTTCATCTGTAAAATGCAGATACCTCTTTTAATGGTTTGTGGTAAAAATGAAATAATACAGAGCATGTCAAGCACAGGGCCAAGCCCAGAGAAAATGTTCAGTAGATGGTACTTACTTTTTTTTATAAATTGTTGTTTATTTTGTTTACTACACTGTGTCTTCATTGCTGTGTGAGGACTTTCTCTAGTCACAGTGAGCGGGGGCTGCTCTTCTTTGAGATATGTGGGCTTTTCATTGCACTGGCTTCTCTTGCTGTGGGCCACAGGCTCTAGGCTCACGGCTCAGTAGCTGTGGCTTGAAGGCTCCAGAGTTCCAGCTCAGTATTTGCTCTGAAGCATGTAGATCTTCCTGGACCAGGGGTCGAACCTATGTCCCCTGCATTGGCAGGTGAATTCTTAACCACTATGCCATAAGGGAAGTCCCTAGATGATACTTATTAGTACCACGGTCTAGTCCAGTGATTCTTGACTGTACGTGTTTGTATCAGAGGCACCTGTGCAAAATTTTAAAAAGCATGGACACCTGGGTCCCTCCCACAGCTCTCCTCAAGAATCATGATCTTCTGGGCTGAACCTGAGCCTGTGCACTGTTTAAAAGTTGTGTACATAATCAAGTTGAGTAAACCTGGTCTTCAATCATTGGTTGCCTGAGAAGGCAGTAACAAGAAGCACAGCATTCTAAACTCTGTTCTATCACCAACTAGCTGTGTGATCTTGGGCAACTCACTGAACCTCTCTGCAGGAGGTTTAGCTAAGATCTGCCTAGCACATTTAGCCTTAAAGAATTATCAGTTTCTTCCTGCTAGATCACAGCTGCAGTTGGAGACAGATGATTTGATGGTGGTGGAGGTCTGTACCTGCTTCTGGAATAATATATCGAAGGCAAATCTCAGACAGAACTCTGCCACACTTAGAAACATGTTTTAGCAAGTAAGCACAGAAAAGGCCTTCCACCTGTCCTGTGGGCCCACCAAGCGTCTGTCCTCTGTTCTGACAGGAGGGTGCGTTGACAGCCGGCAGCTTACAGGGAGAGTTCCCTCAAGTTTGATGTGAGAATATTCTAGCAATAGGAGTTGGCTAACCTTCTAGTCAAAGTCAGGTGATAGACTCCTCCTTTAAGTGGATGTTGTTGTTCTTTTAGTTCTAAGTCATGTCCAACTCTTTGCGACCCCATGGACTGTAGTCCCCCTGGCTTCTCTGTCTGTGGGATTTCCCAGGCAAGAATACTAGAGTGGGTTGCCATTTCCTCCTCCAGGGGATCTTTCCAACCCAGGGATCAAACCCATGTCTCCTACACTGGCAGCAGATTCTTTACCACTGAGCCACCTGGGAAGCCCTTAAGTGGATGGACCAGGAGACTAATCCTGAGTGGACAACTCCAGTCCAGGGGAAATAGGCAACTGGGGTCACTAGAAGCAGATGCCCTTCCCATGCAGGCTGTGCGTGCTGATGATAATGTTTCTAACCAGTCCACGTAACTTCAATACCATTTCTAATGTCCTCATTAATAATTATTAGTTATGCTGATCGAAAGTATAAGATGAAGATAGGTGCTACACTTTAAGAGCTGCTTCTGGAATATGGTATTTCGTTAGTCTCATAGCTGAACTAAACAGTGTATTCTCATTAGGCCACTTCAGTCACTGAGTGTGGATTAAAACCAATGCACACATATATGTCACACTATATATATATCTATATCTATATATATCTATATATATAGATAGATATATATGGAAGTATTTTAAAGTTGGGCTTTCCCTGGTGGCTCAATGGGAAAGAATCTGCCTGCTAATGCAGGAAACGCTGGTTCAATCCCTGGGTTGGAAAGATCCCCTGGAGGAGGAAATGGCAACCCACTCCAGTATTCTTGCCTGGGAGAATCCAATGGACAGAGGAACCTGGCGGGCTACAGACCGTGGAGCCGCACAGAGTTACACGTGACTTAGTGACTAAACAATAACACATTTTAAAGTTAATTATGGATAACATGAATTCTCGTGTCCCATCCAAGCAGAAGATTCAACAATTCTGCAAATGTTTGGTCCTAATAGGTACACTGCTTTCCAGCACAACTTGTCATTTTTAAGCCTCCTCTTTCTGGAAACCCCTCTGAATCCCCCAGGCCCCGTTAGTGCCCTTCCCTGACCTGTGTCCTCCTAGAACATAAATTGCCTCACGGCAACTTATTTCAGCCCAGGGAACATACATTAAGGATTCCAAACTTTATAAAGTATCATCATTTTTGACTTACCTACATTCAACAGCATTATTTCCCAAACTTCAGTGATCAGAGTAGTACATCACAATTTTTTTTTTTTGTCTTTTCTGTCTAACATCTCCAGTGCTATTTTTCTTTAAATTAGCACACTTCTTTTTTCAACTTAAAATATATTCTTTAGCATTATCCCACAGAGTATGGTTCCCACATGGATTAATGGTTCAAGTGTGTTCGTTATGCATTTTTTTCACATGTTAAAGTAAATGCATAATTAAATGTTTTAAATAAAATGTTGAGTGTTCAAAAATATTTAAAATTAAAAGTGATCCTCTCTGTGTTGACTAACATCAGCTCCCGCCCCTGTGGTGGTCTGCACACTGCACCATGCGACCCCTCACTGTGCTGTATTTGTGGGGTTCCTTCCCGTCTCCCCTCGTAGACCATAAGCACTCAGATGTGGTCTCAAAACATAACGAAGCACCAAAATATGTAGAAGTGAAGTGATGCCTGTTCCTCTACCTCCTAAAACTTTTGAAAATGATTGTTTTCATGTCATTCTAAAGGTGGAGCAGGGTGGAGTTGGGTTATAAAATGATTTTAAATTTACCTGACATGAGGCTCATGGAAAATAAAGAGAGCTTGAAGAGTTTCCAAGTAGAAAAAAGGCAAAAAGAAGCTATCAAATTATCATCTCAGTTTCCCAGAGGAAGTACAAAAAGTGAATTCAAAAGCCCTGTTGCTCTTTCCTGAGTCACACCCTTGGAGATGTAGGAGGTCCTTCTGGGCCAAGACTCTGTACACATGTAGCATTTTCTTGGGATCATGTGTGGTCTTCAGTCTCTGCCCCACTGAGGAATTGGGAACCCCTGATTCCAAACTTAAAAATGCTTTATCCATTTTAATGTAGGCTATCCCCTGCCTCCCCAGTCCCAACCTACTAGTTCTATGTTGTAGTTGCCCGCTTTATTCTGTCGCACCCAAAAGCATTTATGCCCCTTGAGGGCAAGGACTGAATCTTTCTGCTTTAGACTTCCTGTGCCTTACTAGTTCCTTAGACAGAATGGACACTGAAGAAGTATTTGAATGAATAAATGAGTGGGCAAACGAATGAATGAATGAACAAACAAATGATCAAAGAACAGATGAGCTACAACGTTTTGGTTTATAATGAACTTTGCCCATGTAACTCTTTGCATTTTAATAAAGATCTGGAAGTGTTAGTTGCTCAGTCATGTCTGACTCCTTATGACCCCATGGACTGTAGCCCACTAGGCTCCTCTGTCCATGGGATTTTCCAGGCAGGAGTACTGGAGTGGGTTGCCATTTCCCTTCTCCAAAAGACCTGGAAGGAAACACATTTAAGAGAAAACTTTCTAATGTCTGGAAGCATGCTTGTAGATATGAGGGTTAATCTAATTATTTTGAGTAAGTTTTTACTTCTCACCTCCTTTCAACAAAGTTTGATGATTCAACCTTAAGAAGTAATCAGTCTTAATCTCAGAAAACAATGTTCCAAAACAAATCAGTTGACTATAAGTTATAAATTAATCTTCCACTGATTTCAGTTACATAGGAAATGTAATACATGAAATGTTTTTGAGGTTTGTCTCTCCATTGGTTTCCAGAAATGAAAAGTTGGGACTTAGAGAAATATTTATCTTAGCATAGTACCTACCTTGAACTTTCCTATATGGTATTTGCTGATATAATTTCAGATTGAAGCATTAGCATTTAATTATGTATTTTGGAAGTTCAAGAGTTCTGGTTTGGGGGTTGATGAATTCCTTTAACATTGGTTAGATCCATATTGAGTAGAAGAAAAGGGACATAAGTACTTACATTAACAACATCTAATTTTCTTAAGCCCTTTAAAAATATACTTTTAAAATGTTTAAGATAAAAAAGATAAGTGTTGGTTTATTTGCATTGGTTTTGCTTATTTCCCACAATTGGTGAGGTTGTTTGTTTGTAAAAAAGAAAGTGCCGCAACCTCGATCACCCAGTCTCAATTTGGGACATTGCAAATGCTCTCTATACATTAAACACACGTTTGCAAGTATGGCGCCAATTTGTTACGGACAGTTCCTCCCTACACTGTTTAGAATTTTTGGCAGGCTTATCCAAGAAAAGCACAGAGCTCAAAGCAGCGGGAAAGACTGTTGAGGGTGCGTTGTGTGCCCACCGAGCAGGCATGTCCCCTCACCCACAGCCCTGGAGTGAACGCCCATGATTGTGAAGTTGGGGAAACTTCTCCTTCAATAGCCCTTTTATTCCACACATGACACATCCCACTGAGGTTAATGATGGTCACTCAGAAAAGAGAAGAGGCTAAAATTCTGTTTCTAATTATATTTGCTGCCTTCTGAAAAGTTTGATTGAAGTACAAAGTGTTACACAAGATTCGTTAAGGACCATGTTACTCCACCTAACATTGTACAAAGTGCTCTGTTCAGAAAGAGCCTCTTCTTTCTACTTGCCTCCAGTGAGTTTTGTTTATTGAGTATTTCATGTCTAGAGAAAAGTGTAAGTTCAGGTAAATGATTATGTGTATTCACATGGGCACATTGAGAGAAATTCAGAAGTGTGATCTCAAGATCAATATCTCCATCAGGGCTGTTTATTTTCTTCTATTTTCTGTAAAATGGGGTATGTTCTTTGCTTATTTGGCTGAAGACTAGGGGCCTCCAATTAACTCCAATTAAATAGACTAAACAATCCCAGCTGGTTCTGAGTACTGCTCTCCATAGTCTTTTGCTCAAGCCCATGAGATTTAGGGATGTTTTATAAGTTTTGTAGTATAGACATTTTTCCCGAGCCTGATTTATTAGCATTTGAAGACTAACTTCAGTGAAATAGCTTCAGATATCAGTGTATACTCAGTATTGACAGAAAATAAATAGTTTGCACTATTGAAAATAAGACACCATAATAATAAAGAAGCGTGAGATTGCTGAAAGGAATTTGCCCATCAGTATATTTGTTTTGGTCAAAAATAAAACTATTGGGACTTCCCTGACAGTCCACTGGTTAAAGAGTCTGAGCTTCCACTGCAGGAAGTACGGGTTCAATCCCTGGTCAGGGAACTAAGATTTTGCATGCCACACGGCACAGCCAAAAGATAACAAATAACATGAAAATAAAACTATTAACCATAAACTGAGAAAGCCTCTGCACAACCTTCCTCCATTACGTGGTCAGATTCTGTTTCCTTAGTTTTCTTAATTTGGGCTGAGTCTCCAAGAAGGAAAAATAATCATCATTGCTTTGTCTGAATGCAATCTGGAATTTGTTTAAGCAGAGGTCATAGCACCCAGAGACAGTGCTTTTTTCTGCTGAGGAATTGTCTTTTCTTGAGTTTGTACTGAACCGCATGAACAAATCATTAAGTGACACAAGTGAAGGGGAAGAGAAAAGTATTCAAAAATTCTCTGACCTCTGCTACAAGGGTGGCTGGCAGAAGACACTGGCTTTAATTGTTTGTTTCTCTCTTGCCAGTTTTTGTTTCAGTAAAACATTCCGTGATCTTGAGGCAAAAGGTGATTGGGAAGGCCATATTTTGATTCTAATGGCCATATCTATTTTTCTTTATTCAGAATGATCAAAAATATTTTCACAGGCATAATCAAATAGCATTTACACACAAATCATTCCACAGTTTAGCAGAAAGAGTCATTTTAATTAATACTGCTTAGGAAATGTAAATCCAGACCTGCAGATCTTTTGCTTGTCTTTTGTTCTTAAAAAAAAAAAAAAGAAGAAGAATATTTGATGATATATCCACTTTCAAAAGATATATGAATGAGTTTAAACTGGTTTGCTGGTTTAATTTGTTTATTGCTTTGTTTCCTAACAAAATAAAACAGCTACCTGAAATGTTTTGTATCTGTATTAGTATATGTACATAGTTTTAAACTTTTTCTTTGCCCTGCCAGCACTGATAGCAAACTCTGATTTTTGTCTACTTTGATTCTTTTTAAAATTACATTCAGGGTTGTGTATTCCCATTTTAACACGAGATGATTCATTTGCTTTAGAAAGGAAACTTCCAGCAACATTGTAGATACATAAGCTGATATATGTAGCAAATAATGTCAGAGAAACTTGAAAGCTGGTCTCTATCACATTGTACTGTCAGTATCTGAGTCCCTGTCCTCTAGAGCAGTGTTGTAGATATTTAAAAATTGAAAAAAAAAAAAAAACCAGAATCCTAGTAAAGACACAGATGTAGAGAACAAACGTATGGAACCCAGGGCAAAAGGCGAGGAGGAATTGGGACACTGGAATTGACACTTGTACGCTACTAATACTGTGTATAAAGTAGATAACTAATGAGAACCTACTGTAGAGAACGGGGAACTCTACCCCATGCTCTGTGGTGGCCTAAACGGGAAGGAAATCCAAAGAAGGGTGATATATGTATGCGTAGAGCTGACTCACTTTGCTGTATGGTAGAAACTAATACAACATTGTAAAGTAACTGTAGTCCAATAAAAATTAATAATTAAAACAGAATCCTAGCTATAGCATGGTGCCCTAGATGGAGTAGTCACCCCAAGTCAGTGACCAGGTGGTTTATCAAGCCTCGGGATTAGTCTGATATGCCAGTGACTCTCCCAACACTGAACACTGTCTCAGCACACCAGGCATGTCTTCTAGTCTGCTTGTTGCCTTCCTACACAAGGAGCGTTACGCCAGTTTTTGCTTACTGCAGCAGAACACCACTAAGTTTATTGAAAACTACAGATGTAAATTCTTTGTAATGAAACCAAGACGGGGTAAATAAGTCTAACTTTAGTTTTTTTTTCCCCCCTAAGTTTAATCATTTATTGTGTTCGGTTAGAACAACACAGAACTATTGCTTAGCAACACTGGATTAGGCAGAAAATAATTTAAGCTCCCAAATGAGAAACATTTGTAATCGAATATGCTCTAACACTTGCTTTACCACATGGCTTAACACCCTTTTGCTCACACATGGTTAAACACATGTTTGAACTGGTGTTTTAACACCCGTCTCACACATCTTTACGCCCTTTGTTCACATATGCTTAAACACATGCTCTGACACTCTCTGTGCTCTCACTGTTGAACACAGGCAGAGTATTGTCTTGGATCGCCTTTTCTAAAGTTTCATTGGTTCGGAGCGTTCAGCCAAAGACGCGTATCCAGTAAAGTCACAGCTCTTTCTACAAGATGACGTCCGCTGCTGTGTGCCTTCAGTCTGTCTGGAGCAGAGAATCCTCCCGGAGGTCACCGTGGCTACGGCCCTTCATATCTACCACACCCCCAAGTGATGGCCTTTTCGAGTATTTCAGCCCAAGTGTGTGACCTGTCACAAAAGTATTGGTTTTCACCCTGGCCTGTCTACTTGTATTTTTCCCAAACTACTACACTCTAAAGTCTTATTCAGAGACAAATGCGGAATTGAGCTGGGTTTTTTTTCTCTCTCTCTCTTACATCTTACTTGGCAACTTCAGCAAAGCTGAAAATATATGTACAGAAGTGTGGTATTTGTGTTACAGAAATCTGAATATAATTGGGAAAAGTGTGGCCTCGCCTTGCTCACCGGAGTCTGATTTCCGGGGTCCCCTCTTTTTGTTTCTGTGGCGTCTGCCATCCTCTCAGGCAAGGTGACTGCCTCCTCTTCACTTTGACCTGCTAGATGGTGCCATTGGTGGATTCACAAAAGGTTGGCTCTTCTCCTAAGGGAATAGGATTCTCTGCGTGACAGTGGTTTAGAGTGTGGGTTTCTGAGCCAGACTGCTAGAGTTCAAATCAGCGCGTTTCCACATCTGAAAAATGGGAATAACAATACCTACTTTACTGAGTTGTTGTAAGGATTAAATGATACAGTGTTTATAAATCACTCAGTGTCCAGCATGTAAGAAGTGCCCCCAAATTACTATTTAATTACTCTTAATTCAAGTAAAATAAGTGACAATAACCTAAGTCTAAACAGTGCTCTGAGCTTCGCTGGTGGCTCAGTGGTAAAGAATCCACCTGCCAACGCAGGAGAGGCAGGTTCAATCCCAGGGTCAGGAAGATCCCCTTGAGAAGAAGGAAATGACAAGCCACCACAGTATTCTTGCCTGGAAATTCCATGGACAGAGGAGCTTGGTGGACTGTAGTCAATGGGGTTGCAAGAAGTCCAACACAGCTTAGCAACTAAACAATAACCGCAACAACAAGCCCTGCCTGCAGGTTATAAACTCTGTTTTACCCATATCTTTCCACATCGCTATTGAGACGGATGTAAGCATATCCCCGTTCCACAGAGACGCAAACCAAGAACAAATACCTTAAGAACTCTGCCAGAAGTTGCATAGCCAGCAAGTGGTAAGCTTGGCTGTTGACTGCCAGTCCCTTATCTAAAAACAGCGTTTTCCCTACAATGTTACAAAACCAAATCCCGTTAGATGTACACAGAATTACCAGAAATATCTCTCCTCATCCCAGAGCTTATGGAGGAGGAAAGATATTGACGAATGAAAAGTAACTTCCATTTGCTGAGAAATAGTTATGAGTCAGCCTGTACTAGGCACTTTTTAGTAAATTGTCTCTCTTCATCTTTAGAGCAACCAATATGACAGCTGAGGAAACTAAGGTCTAAGAAGTGTAATGAACATACCCAGAGTCAGGAACTAATAAGTAACAGAACTAGAATTTGAACACAAGCCTAATTCCAAATAAAACCAATACTTTTTAGTCATTACTCATATTGGCTTTCAACCAACAACAATAAATGAGTTCACAGACAAATAACAGCTATAGTATAAGTCAATTTTGAATGAAGTATGTTCTTCCCTAATAATTCCTAATTATGCTGATTATGTGGGATTGTTTCTTTTTTTTAACATTATAGAATGGATAAACATAGCAAGAAATAAAAGTTATGGCTGCTGTATGAAAGCATCTGTAAATTAAATCCACATTTAGTCTGTACCCCCCACTTTGATGAAATGCAGGCCTGTCTAATCTTCATGGAACTGTTCCTTTATAGGTGCGTGCTAACTCACTTTCAGTTCAGTTCAGTCGCTCAGTCATGTCCAACTCTTTGCGACCCCGTGAATCACAGCACGCCAGGCCTCCCTGTCCATCACCAACTCCCAGAGTTCACGCAAACTCATGTCTGTCAAGTCGGTGATGCCATCCAGCCATCTCATCCTCTGTCATCCCCTTCTCCTCCTGCCCCCAATCCCTCCCAGCAACAGAGTCTTTTCCAATGAGTCAACTCTTCACAAGAGGTGGCCAAAGTATTGGAGTTTCAGCTTTAGCATCAATCCTTCCAGTGAACACCCAGGACTGATCTCCTTTAGAATGGACTGGTTGAATCTCCTTGCAGTCCAAGGGACTCTCAAGAGTCTTCTCCAACACCACAGTTCAAAAGCATCAATTCTTCAGTGCTCAGCTTTCTTCACAGTCCAACTCTCACATCCATACATGACCACTGGAAAAACCATAGCCTTGACTAGACAGACCTTTGTTGGCAAAGTAATGTCTCTGCTTTTGAATATGCTATCTAGGTTGGTCATAACTTTCCTTCCAAGGAGTAAGTGTCCTTTAATTTCATGGCTGCAATCACCATCTGCAGTGATTTTGGAGCCCCCAAAAATAAAATCTTCCACAGTTTCCCCATCTATTTCCCATGAAGTGATGGGACCAGATGCCATGATCTTAGTTTTCTGAATGTTCAGCTTTAACCCAACTTTTTCACTCTCCTCTTTCACTTTCATCAAGAGGCTTTTTAGTTCCTCTTCACTTTCTGCTATAAGGGTGGTGTCATCTGCATATCTGAGGTTATTGATATTTCTCCCGGCAATCTTGATTCCAGCTTGTGCTTCTTCCAGACCAGCATTTCTCATGATGTACTCTGCATATAAGTTAAATAAGCAGGGTGACAATATACAGCCTTGACGTACTCCTTTTCTTACTTGGAACCAGTCTGTTATTCCACGTCCAGTTCTAACTGTTGCTTCCTGACCTGCATATAGGTTTCTCAAGAGCTTTAGTTGTGTCCAAGTCTTTGCGACTCTGTGGACTGTAGCCTGCCAGGCTCCTCTGTCCAAGGGATTCTCCAGGCAAAAACACTGGAAAGGTTACATTTCCTTCTCCAGGGGATTTTCCTGACTTAGGGATTGAACCCACCTCTCTTTATGTCTTCTGCATTGGCAGGTGGGTTCTTTACCACTGGTGCAACCTAGGAAGCCCTTTTACAGGTAACTTGTGCTAACAGTTATCTGAACAAAAGAATCATTTAAATTCTATGGATTTTTTAAAATTCTATGGTCTAAAGGAATTTCATTGGATGGTAAATTATTTGAAAATAAACTCTACTTCATTGACTGGATTCTTGTTGTTGTTCGGTTGCTAAGTCATGTCCGACTCTTTCCAACCCCATGGACTGCAGCATGCCAGGCTTCCCTGTCCTTCACTATCTCCAGGGTTTGTGCAAATTCATGTCCATTGAGTCAGTGATGCTATCTAACCATCTTATCCTCTGACGCCCCCTTCTTTTGCCTTCAATCTTTCCAAGCATCAGGGTCTTTTCCAGTGAGTCAGCTCTTCACATCAGGGGGCCAGAGTACTAGAGCTTCAGCTTCAACGTCAGTCCTTCCAGTGACTGGATCCTAGAAGGTCAGTGTTTAGGCAAAAAGAATGTCAGTGTTGGCATAAAGAATGCCAACCTTGAGTTTGGTGAATTGGAAGGGCAGTTTTCATAGTCACATGTTAATAAACTCAAAGTATCACTTTAAAGATAACTTAAAGGTGACTGCAATCCTTGAGCTAACTTTCCATGTTAAACTAGTTTGGACCCAGATGCAGAGACTAACGATCAGATCATTTAAACACAGAATAAGACCAGCCACGAATAGTAACACTTGGATGCCTGACTCATAGATGTGAGCAAGAATTAGTAATTACTTTGAATGGCTGAAAGATCCCAGAGGAAAATTTGGGAAACTCTTCATTCCCTTTTGCCCTGTACACAGAATTCTTAGTACAAATACCTGGCAACATCAAAATACAGGTGCAGATTTGGAATATCTAAAGCCTCACTTTGGTTTCTTTGTTTTTCAACTGAATCTCATTCTATTGAGGTTCAAGATCAAATACTTGCATTTTAATGTAACATTTGCCAAATTTCCAAACCTCTAAGCACAAAATCCTCAACCCTCCTTTCTTTGCTTGCCTGGAAATCTAGGTAGCACTGAGCCAAGAGTAGGAGTTATGAAGTGAGATTACACTTGATTAGGAACAAAAAAAGTCCTATGTCCAGAAATGCAGATGTGCACAGCAGTCCTAGGGGAATGTTGGTATTTGATCTCCTCGTCTTAAAGGTTCATGTTCCCAAGGTTAAGAGATGCAGAGAGCCAACTTTTATTTGTAACTAATGCTGAAATTACTCTGGAGATTCTAGAAGTATTACATTACAAATCACTCAGCTTTGGAAATCCTACAACTCGTGAGTTACAAATATCATTGTGTGAGAGAAAGGGGCAATAAGTGAAGGACAGCATTCATAAGCTTAATTTATACCATAGCAGCATGATCATGAATATGCTGTATGAGAGTTTTCTTCTCAGTGAGAAAAAGAAAAGAGAGCCTAGGAAGTCCATGAGTCAAGACCCAGCTAAAAAAACCAGGAAGTAAAGGCCTCCTTGTCTAGGGGAATCTGAGTGGGGGAGGGGGAGCCACAGTCAACGGGCTGCAATATCCTCCTTTTTCTAATATCTAACTTCATGACCTGGATCAGGTTGCTTATTTATTGAGTAAGGCTTCCATTTGCGTAAAAGGTAAAGTGTAGGTATTTACAAAATAATATGTTTTAACAAGCTTGGCACCAATGGCCATCTGTGAAAGAGATAACATATAACAGTTCGCCTCAAGAGGGGAACTTCAGTGGAACCAAATTCAGTATTAAAATCAAGAATAGTTAGAGACATTTATATATCACACAGTTGCCTGGGTGTTTGGTTTTTTTTTTAACCTTAATAAACCGTTTTCCTGTAATAGGCACTTGGCATTATCTGGTGTTAACTAATTGGACTTCCTTTTTGGCTTGACCTTTCTTATTTTAAACTAGATGGTGATCTAGTTCTTTGTATTTTCAATGACTTTAAGCCCAATGACAAAGAAAAGATAGATAAATCTGTATCTTGGTTACAGGAGTAAATTATTATAGGCAAAATTATACCTGTTTCACTTTTCACCAATGGAATCTACTACTGGATGTGTGTGTGTGTGTATGTTTCACTGTGAGGTTAATCTGCCCTTGCCATGAAACATTTTAATAATTAAATCCACTTAAATCATCACACTTTGAGAAACATTTTTAGAGTGATTCTAAGGCATGACCTTAAAAAGAGAGCTAGAATTTGGAATATAGTGCATAATTTATATAATTTTTGGCTTACCCGGTGGCACTAGTGGTAAAGAATCCACCTGCCAGTACAGGAGACACAAGAGACATGGGTTCAGTCCCTAAGTCAGGGAGATCCCCTGGAGGAGAGCGTGGCAACCCACTCCAGTATTCTCACCTGGACAATACCATGGACAGAGGATCCTGGCAGGCTACAGTCTATGGGGTCACAAAGTGTCAGACACGACTGAGCAACTGAGCACATACATACACTTATATAACTGATGTACAACAAGTAAATGTATGATAGATTTTAAGTGAACAGAATATACATAATATTTCAGAAATGAAACACCCACACATATCACCTACCTTACACTAATAAATGCAAATTCAGGTTGTACCATCTGAACAGCTACTACTTCACTCATCCTCACTAATGATATTTTTCAGATCTTGGATTTTGATAGATGCACTGTGGAATGTAGAAATAATCATCATTTAGGTAACTGAAAAGGAGCTTGCCAAAACTGATATAATGAATGTTATTTAAGATGTTCTGTCAAAATCCTTTCCAATTAGTGTTGAGGTCTTGAAGGGCCAGACTTGGCTTTTTATTAATATGTTCAGTTTATTAATGTATTTTTGATATATGCATAGCGTGACTATCTAAAACATCTCATGATATTGCATAATTATGGTGCTTTTAATTTGTTGTACCCAAGTTTATTCTCCAGTCTTATTTAAAATTCAAAATTACCTCATAGTTTCATAACTAATAACTCATTAGGAAGCTGTGCCAGGTACTTAAGGTTACCTCTAAGGCAATGCATATTTAACAATAAACTAGAGAAATTCTTGACTACTTGACTGTCATTGACCAGTTTAAATATTTAAAGTTATCATCTGACCCTTTGTCTAACCACTTTTAGAAAATGAAACAGTTTGTGTATAAAACATAGAAAAGGGAAGTCCTTTCACAGTCTTTTCTAAAATGAAGAAAACTAGCTATCAGTAATCAAAAACTTAGATAACACTTACATATGTGTATGTGTGTGTATATATATATACATATATGTATATGTATATGATACCATGCTGACCATGTATTATTTTTAGATTAAAGGACCCATTTTTTCTTTTTCTTTTTTCTTGTTATTTTTTGATAAGACGTAGACATTTAAGCATGTCCTTCTACTGTGATCGGATTCAGATTTGTTGTCAGTCACCTTAATAATTTTGCATTCCTATCTGTCTCTCTGTTATATCTTAAAAAAGACAGCATTTGACTTGTCTCTGTTCCCCTCCAAATGATGAGAAATTGAGCATAGTTAAAAATGATAACGGTTCAACTCCTTGCTTATTGAGGTGTGTCCTGTCTACATTATTTAGACCTTGTCTCGAAATCTAATAGGGAGCTGAATGATAATTAAAAATAATCCAGCATAATGCTTTGCTTATAGTGGTGTGATTTAACTAATGTTTATTCAGTATCTGTGTGATAAAAATAGTTCTAGGTTCAGTAGGGACGCAAATCTGGGTGATGTGGAAGATACTTCATATAAGTCAATGAGGTAATCAAGGTCTCTTTTCTGATGCTGTCTTGTTTAGCATTCTTAGATTCAGGAGGACAGCCCTTCTATCTAATTTAAATGAAAAGAGATTTGTTACAGTGTGTATAGAGTCCTTGGGGAAAATGGTAAAATTCTTTTAAATGCTTCAGGCCAGCAGAAGAGACCAATCAGACTCTCCTGGGACTGATCACTGCTGCAGTCTTACACCGAGTGGCACCCAGGCTATAGGAACCCGATTCCATAGTCCCTTCCAGAACTTTCCCAGAAGACCCAAATGCAACCCCCTTCCCTACACACACACACTCTTAGAGAAGTGCCTGTTAGCTCCCATGCAAGTTCCTCGTTGTTCCCATCCCATTGCCAAGTCTTGCACAGGCATCTGCCTTGCAGAACCTAGGCAATGTCTGAAAACTGGTTGCAAGAGAATCTCGAAAATGTAGTTCTTAGGTTTCTAGCCTTCACAGTCAAAGAAAGCGGTTAGAAGGGATCCGAAAGTGTATGGAATGAGCCAGATGTAAGAGGTTTCTAGCCTTCACAGTCATAGAAAGCTGTTAGAAGGGATCTGAAAGTGTATGGAATGAACCAGTGCTCAGTACCCCTCAGGCATGTTCTGAAATAGTGATTCTCCAGCTGTGTTCCAAGGAATCCTAAATTTTTGCTTATGTACCTGAAGGTTGCCAAGGAGGAAGAGAAGACTAGATAGGCAGGACTCCTATCTAGAGCAGCTCCAGAGTAATCTGGTCATCTGTTGGGGATTTCTATAGTCCTTTGAAAAAAGTTTTTTCTGAAAAAAAAAAGGTTTTCCCCCCGCCCAAGTTTTGAAACTGCTGCTGCCCCCAAATACAGGCAGACCTCAGAGATAATGTAGGTTTGATTCTAGACCACCACAATAAAGAGACTCACGTGAATTTTTTGGTTTCCCGGTGCATATAAAAATTATGTTTACACTATTCTGTAGTCTCTTCAGTGTGCATTAGCATCATGTCTTTAAAAAAATGTACATACATAATTTAAAAATGCTTTATTGCTTAAACTTGCTAACCATCATCTGAGCCTTCAGCAAGTCATAATGGTAACCGCAAAGATCACTAATCACAGTTCTCCTTAACAAATATAAAAATAATGAAAAAGCTTGAAATATCACAGGAATTGCCAAAATGGGACACAGACATGAATGAAGTGAGTAAATGCTGTTGGAAAATGGTACCAATAGACTTTTTTGCCACAAATCTTCAAATTGTAAAAAAAGACAGTATCTGTGAAGCCCCCAGATGAGGTCTACCTGTATGCCTCAGTCTTCTGTCTACTGCTTTTCCTGTTAGGCAGGGCATCACAAATATAGTCTAGCATTTCTTTCCATCACAGTTCTATTTAACAGACCACCCGCACTTTCTTAGACAGTGAAAGTGAAATTGAAAGCCTCTCAGTTGTGTCCGACTCTTTGTGACCCCATGGTCTATACAGTCCATGGAATGCTCCAGTCCAGAATACTGGAGTGGGTAGCCTTTCCCTTCTCCAGGGGATCTTCCCAACCCAGGGATCAAACCCAGGTCTCCCGCATTGCAGGCAGATTCTTTACCAGCTAAGCCACCAGGGAAGCCCTTCTTAGACAATATTTGAAAATAATTACAAATTACACTCTTTTCTCCCGTGTCTCATTAGGAGAAGGGCTGCTCACAGGCCCATTCATATTAGGGTTTTTAATGTGAATTCACCACCGCCTGAGAACATCTCAGAACATCTCAGCGGTGGAGGGCTATTCAGTCCGCATAGCCGTAGGGATGAAGAGACTGGACACTTTTAATTACTCCTCGGCTACTTTGTCTCATTGACTTCAAAAACAAAATTAGCAGTAATAGGAGACAGTGGTTCCATGGGTTAAATTAATCAACGTGTGCTAATTAAAGAACCGTTGAGCCTCTGCCATTCCTGCCTGTTTTAGCTGGTAGAGAGCTCTTAGTCAGTCTTCCCAACTCTGGTCTCTGTACTTTGAATATTTTGTCATTCGAATTGAAGGGAGACAATCTCTGGCTTAAATGGAAGAGAGACAGAGCTATTCACATATATTGGCCTTCATGAAGGGATTTTTTAAATCATCTTTTTCTTTTTTTTAACAGTACATTCCTGTTGGTTATCTCTTTTAAATATAGCAGTATGTGCATGTCAGACCCAAACTTGGAAGCGTTTCTCTCTCCTCTTTCCCTCCAGGACATCACCCCAACCCCATACTGCTGATACATTCGGCTTTTTTCCCTCTAAACTATAACTGTTTGCTTTACAACTGATAAGCCCTAAAGAAACCTGGACTTTTGATACCAAGCCACTGCTTCTCCATCTTTCATGGGTTTTCAGAATAGCCTAACTTCACCTCTGCTTTCATGCAGCATCCATACCCAAACCCTCTCTGCTGTCCCAGAAGCATAAGCTGCCTGCTGTTGCTGCTGCTAAGTCACTTCAGTCGTGTCCAACTCTGTGCGACCCCACAGACTCCCCCGTCCCTGGGATTCTCCAGGCAAGAACACTGGAGTGGGTTGCCATTTCCTTCTCCAACAGACCAGCCGCCTAGCATTTCTTTAAAGCGTCAGAAATTTTTATTCCTGTACACAAGGCACTGTTTGCTCTGTTGTTCTCACTTGCTTAAAATAGACTTCAGAAGATTCTGGTTTTGTTCTTTCCTATATTTTCTTATATTTAAAAAATGGTGAGTTTATTGAAGTATTTGTAATACAAAAACAGAGAAGAACCTACATATTTTTAAAATATTAATTTTAAAATATTTAAAATATTAATTTCATATTTATTGTTGCATGTCCTGACACTTCCAAAAGGTATAAAGGACATATAAAATAAAACTCATTGTCTACTGTACCAATGCTAACATTCGAGAATGGATTCTCCCTGCCTTTTTTGTGTATATTTTTGGTGGTATTGTTTAGTCACTCAGTTGTGTCCAACTCTTTGCAACCCAGTGGACAATAGCCCACCAGGCTCCTCTGTCCATGGGATTTTCCCAGGCAGGAATACTGGAGTGGGTTGCCATTTCCTTCTCCAGGGGATCTTCCCAACCCAGGGATTGAACCCACGTATCTTGCATTAGCAGGCAGGTTCTTTACACTGAGCCACCTGGGAAGCCCATACATATTTTGCCTACAAACAATTGAATATATTATTGGCATTTTAAGTTTCTGAAACCCATCTGTGGTTTACTGTTACTCCAAATAAAAAATGTTGTCGTCCTCATTTGGTAGATGCTGTATTTTAACATAAAGAATATAAAATCTGCCAGAATTACTTGTCTCAGATTTAGCTTATAAACGTGTGTTTGGTTCACATTTTTGCCTTTTCATTTTTTCTACTGTCGGCTGTAAAACATCAGGTCAGAATTAGCTGCTGTAGTACTGGCTGCACTTTATTAAGTGTATGAAGGAATTTTTCTACTCTGTTCCCAGCACAGTTTATTTAGGTAAAAGGTTAGTAACATTCTTTGCCCCAAAGAAAGTTTTTTTTTTCTTTCTTGCCCATGAAGACAGTTCTTCAAGAGGTTAAACAAGAAGAACCATTCTCTCTCATATAAACAGATCTATCCTTCCACTGTTTTAAGCTGGGTTTATAAGATACATAATCTCACATACAAATTAAAATAGTTCTATAGTGTGCGTGTAGGGTATGTGTCTTACTTTGGGTTTGCCAACATACAAAAGAATCTAGAAACATTTGTATTTTTTGAAAGACTGGGCCTCTGCCATACTCTGATATGCAAAATCCATAGTTTATGCTTGGATGTATTTAAATAAGTCGAATAACAGGTCTAGGTAAACAGGTTACATTGATTACGAGAGTGAATGTGAGCTTGAGAATATTTGTGTTAATGCCTCATTTTTTTTCAAGTAAGACCCTGTGCATTCCTTACAGAGAGGACTATTTTCCTGAAAGTGATAAAAATGCAAACACTCATCTCTAATGTTTTATGTCATGTCAACTACCTCTTTGATAGGATTCTTTGTTTTGGTTATTTTCCTTACCAGTGATAAGATAAGATCTAAAGGATGTATTCTGCATACTGATCGAAGCATTCCACAGTACTTTTGCCAGAAAAGTCCCTGAATATTCCAAGTAAGAATTAAAGAAAAATTTTGCATGACATGTCATATTTAAAATATTTCCACTATTCAGTGGCCTAGTTTTTGATGGTCGAATGCACTAATAAGTGCTATTCATCATATTTATACAAAAATTATGTTGTGTGTGTGTATGTGTGTATATATATATGTATGTATTCATTTTGTAGCCTTTCCCAGTTAGCAGTTTAATGTTTCTTACACAGTTTCTCTCATGGAAATGCAAAGAGCAATTCTGAGTTTGTGGGTAGAAATCCAGAGCTAGCAAGTGTGTGCTGTCCCCATGGGTGTCCCTGGTGGCTCAGATGGTAAAAAAAAAAAATCTGCTGGCAATGCAGGAGACCCGGCTTCAATCCCTGGGTCAGGAAGATCCCCTGGAGGAGGGAATGAATACCCACTCCAGTATTCTTGCCTGGAGAATCCCATGGACAGAGGAGCCTGGCAGGCTATAGTCCATGGGGTCACAAAAAGTCAGACACAACTGAACGATAACACAACTTTCACTTTCGTGGTTTCTAAACCATGGGCTTGTTGGCCCTCAAATTTCTCTAGTAAGTTTTATTTGAAATTAACCTTGGAGGAGGGGAGCAGACAGGTAGATGAGAGGATCCCCATCATTCCTGATCAGACCGTATACATCTCATATATGACTCTTGAAAACACTGGACACAGATACCTACACGTAGAAAGTGCTCTGTAACTATAGGCCCATGAGAATTTTTAACCCCTGACCTCAAGCTGCCAATTCTCCCGCAGTTAACGTCCTTAAGTTTTATTTATTTAGTGATATTGTGAAGTAAGTTTGGAAATCGCTGGTGGCTTATATAAAAGCATGGACTGACCTATCTTAGTTACGTCGTTAAGCAATACCTGAATAGAGAAGTCAGTTCCAAGTTGAGGTTCACTCTCAGCTCATGCCGTTGCCTGTTGGTTATTTTTTCCAGATCAGCAAGACTCTTACCTTGAAGAGTCTTGAGCCCTCCACCTGAGCTCTGTTTCCAGAACTTTCCTCAGCTTTGTTAGTCTGTCCCTTGTTGTTCTTCTCTGTGTATGAAAACGGTGACCTTGGTTTTGGAATAATATTACACTGTAAATCAAATTCTGCCTCAAAAGAACTCTTCCACAATTTTCTGCATTCCTGAACAGGTTACCGAATGTCACAATTCAGTAAGGCCAATTATTAGATTTTCATTTAATGGGCAGTTTTAATGTTCTCAGAGAATCTGAATAGTAATAGCGTTTTAAACTACTGCATTCCATTTAAAGACTCACAACGAGTTCTTCTCTCTTTGAGTGTACCTTGTTATATTTTTGGGTATCATTTAAATTCAGGCTCCCAATCTGTAGGAAAAATCAAGGAGTTAATGAATAACCTCATTTTTAAAACTTTTCAAATATTTTATCCTAATTATAAGGCATATCTAGTGACATTAATTTGATGAAATCCCAAATCATCAGATTGTGCAGAATAGCCCTTACCAAGGAGTAATTTAGGGCATTTTCAGTTTAACAAATGTACTGGTTTTTAGGACCAGATCATGGCTTTGCTTACTGTGAGAAAAACTCCCTACTGTTAAGGTTTGAGGTCCGTGTCAGTGTAGGTCAAACTTTGTGCTTTTTTTAATCTCATAGTTATGTTTGTTTACCATGTTTTATTTAACCTGTTAAATGGGAAGCTTTCCTGCTATAAGTAATAATCACCCCTGATGTATAGAGCAAATTCTTCTTGGTAAATCGCTCCCACGTGCACTGTCCACCAGTTTGGTGAGCTTCAAGGTTACTGTCGGGCCCTACAGTGAGTAAACGGCCAAGCCAAGTCCAAGACCAGTGACCATCCACGCACAACTGGTGTGCTTCGTGTAAACCACATCATATCCTGTGGGGAATAAGCCAGCAAAGTGATGGCTGTTTAAGTCAGTTATTCTCTGCCGTGTTGTTCGCGGCTCATAGGCTGTCCTCTGGGACAGCAACAGAAAACGCATTCTCTGTAGAGATCGAGCCTACAGTTTGTGAGAAACCCACACAGTAGGCGTCATCTCAGTCCTTCCTACTATCCAGACGCCTATGTGGTTCTCTGTTTTAATCCCTGTCCCTCTTTATCCTCATCAATTCTGTGTCCATTCTCCAGCTGAAGATATTTCTGATATTTACTCTCATGGAAGTAGAAATCACTTATAAGCCTCAGTTGATCAATCCTCCCAGCTGCCCGGTAAGATAAGTCTAGAGTAGGTAACACAAGCCCCTCACTACTCCTTCAACATTTGAATGTGTCACCGAATTAGTAACCAAACCTAAATCTCCTAGTTAGGCTGCTTCTCTGTTCTTGACCTACCACCAGCCAGAAAGTGGTGGGTATTATGTTATATTCAGCTGGTCAGTCAGTAACTTAAATGTATTCTTGCATATTTCCTTTGATGGGACCAATACAGAAGCAACATGTATCTTTGGTAAAAGCTCACAGACTGTGGAGTCACAAAAATCAAAGTCTTTCTGGAAATGTTCATCTTCTTAATAATTCATCTGCTAGACCCACAAAAGGACTCAATATCTGTGGACTAAATTATATAAATCCAGCCAAAGGTAATAATCCAAAGGGGAAGAAAGGAAAAAGAATAAATGGGGGGAGAGGAGAAACTGAGTAGAGAGGCACTTCCCCTCCTAAAGAAGCTGTGCTTCGTGCAACACTTGGCCTATAAAGAAAGTCTGGCATCAGGACAGACTTGCCCCACCCCAGGTTTCCACTCATATTTCACTTCCACCCCTCTACCGCCCCAAACATGAACCAATTTGCTTCTGCTGCTGATGGAGGCTGGTGTTGGGTCGGGGCATCACGACTGCATAGCATCTCATTGTGCTGCATGCAGATTTAATGGATTCAGACCATCAGGATGTGCTCTCCGGTTCTGGTTTTTAAATTTGGAGTGACAGATGTTGAGCACCTGTAAACTTTAGTGGAGCAAAAGGTGCACCTAAGGTGAAGAGGCCTCTACAACGAGACCCAGACTGCGAGGTACACCCTCTAGTCAACTCAGGAGTTCACTGAACGCCTATCTCCTGTTCCTGATATAGGACCCATGTCCTACCTCCAGGAGCCTCTTTCCATGTTTCCCTGTCTACCTGACCTCACCTGGAACGGCCCCCACCGCGCATCCCATTCTTAATCTCTGGGTTTGGAGGATGGGCTCCTGGTCCACATGGATGGCCCCTTCCTCTCAAGCCCCTTTCTCTGTCTCACCACTGTGCGGCACTGACCAGCCCAGTAGAAAATTAGTACTCACTCGCTACTTAAGCCTCTTAGGAATCCAGAAACCAGGACTTTCCTCCTCAGCCTCAGAACTGGAGAACCTTGCGTATGATTTCTTCGTCATTATTGTCATGATTGCTGTTGTCATCATAATTGCCATTTTTTTGAAGAGCACCAAAATGCTAAGTGCTGTATAATCATTATCTCATTTCATTTCACCCTCAGAGCAAACCTGTAAGGGAGGCATTATTATTTTCTTTTACAGATGAGGAAACTGAGGCTTAGCAAAGTTTAGTCACTTGCTCAAAGTCAAGTCTCAGCCAGGATTGCAGCCAGTCACGTCCATCAGCCTTACGAGCTCAGCTCTCCTTGTCCGAAACCTGATACCAGCTGGGTTCTCATCCTGCAGTCAGCCTCCAAAGAACCCAAGTAACTACATGTGGTCAAAGTGAAACCTCTGTTTACAGATCAGACTATGCTTCTGTTAGCGTGTTTCATTTGGAGTATCAGTGGTGCTTTCAGTGATAAGCTAAGAGTTTTAAGAAAATACCTAAGCCTATTTACCATCTCCTTTCACCTTAAATGGGGGGGGAAATGCTACAGTAGCCCCGAACAACTCATATTCATATGCCAAAGTTGGCATAGGAAGTGATTTCCCAAGAGGTTGCTACCCTAAGACCAGAGGCAAAAATGGCAGAAAAAGTCTTTGGCGCTCTCCACGTCCCTTGGTGCCCAACTCTTTCCCTCCATTCCTCCCACCCCAGCACTTTTGGTCACTTCTGATGGTCTGATTCTCCTCACTGTGACCCCACCTGGTTCAATCTGTCCGATAAATGTAATCCCCAGTGAAAACGGCCCATGAGAGACAGTCTCCTGGAAGGGCACTCTGAGGAAGGGACATCACACAAGACTTCATCCTGGGACATGACCAAGTTTTATAGCAGTAGAAATGGAAACTGTTAATACTGTGATTTTTTTTTTTCTGGTTACACAGGTGGCATGTGGACTCCCAGATCCCCAACCAGGGATCAAACCTATGCCCCCTGCATTGGGAACATGGAGTTTTAACCACTAGACTACTAGTGACAGTTAATATTATTACTATTAATAATAATAGTTATTATTATTACTCTGGACTTTTACCTCTGCTTCGACAGCCCCCTGTTTTTCATGCTCTGTTGGATCTCTGACCAAATTCCTCGTCATTCTGTGTCTTTCCCCTGCTTCACTTGTCTTCATAAAACATATCACTGCCTGGAATTGCATTATATACTTCTTGGTTTATTAGCATCTCTTTACATCTATAGAAAGTAAGCTCCATGAGAGCAGGAACTTTGCTTTGCTTGCTGCTGTAACCCTAGCATCTGCAATAGGGTTTGGCACATAGTAGCTGCTGAATAAATATTTATCAAATGAAAGGATCAGCCCCTTTTCATGCATCTTCTGAGCAGGGCAGCTTTTACTTTTTAGCCCGGTTTTTGTCCAAAAGAACAAATTTAAGTAGCCATGAAACTTGTGATTTTGCTGTAATTATTGCTTGAGAGGAGGTGAATTTTTTTTCTTTAAAAGGCCAATTTCAACTTGACATACAGAAAACAGTTAAGTAAAATACTAGCTTAGGTGGGGCTCAGGTGCAGTCAAGTCAGGAAAATGGTATCTGAGTGTCGGGCAAACACTGTGAGATCAGACAACACTGATCTAACAGAATTCACCGTTGTATCAGTGGATATCCTTCACATGCGTAAAAAATTGTGTTGATCCACACAATTCACGTGAGCCAGCTTCTTCAGCCTCACGTCATGTGCACTGTGTACACGGTTCTCTTAGAATTATCTTTGATGTTGGGAATTATAAGTAATGTGCATAAAATTAAATCCAAACCACATCCCCATTTGAGTCTAAATGCTTACTCTTTTAAGATGTGCCCATGACTTTAAAGTTTTAAAGATGTACCTGTGATTTTAAAGGATTAAACCCCAGGCATGTATTTTTTTTTTTTAATAATTTTTTTTTAACCTTTTGGGTTCCATGATACCTGGTAATTTAGCATGTAATGATGGGGTAGGATCAAGAATATTCAAGAATAAATTGTACCATATTGTTATTTCTCCCTAATCTTACAAAAATGAATAACTGCAAATTACTGTATTTTTAATTTCCTTTGAAAGTGAAAAGTGAAAGTCACCCAGTCCTGTCTGACTCTTTGCAACCCCATGGACTATACAGTTCATGGAATTCTCCAGGCGCCAGAATACTGGAGTGGGTAACCTTTCCCTTCTCCAGGGGATCTTTCCAACCCGGGGATCAAACCCAGGTCTCCCACATTGCAGGTGGATTCTTTACCAGCTGAGCCACAATGTCTCTTGAATCTCACAACAAAAAAAAGAAGGTATATATACTAATGGCTAATTTAAATGCTAAAAGGGCAGGGAGGGCTTGGCAGATACTTTCCAAGTAAACCAAATTAGCCTACCTATCATTATGGTTCTTTTTTAAAACACAGCATTTTATGGAAAATGTTTTCCATATGTTTTCGTGGTTCCAGGTTTCAGGGAGCTTCTGTGTGAAAATCTTTGCAAATGAAATTATAAAATTAGGACTAATGGATTGAGATTGGGTAGATGATTGGACAGGGGGACATAAATAGTGGGGCTGAAACTCTCTTGTAAATTAAAAATATTGGTTTCCATATTTTAAGAAAAAAATCTCATGCTCTCCGTCTAGACCCCTAGACCTGTAGTCGGTGAGTCTGTGAACTTCTGTTTCCCTGCCAGATACTTGTTCCTGGCTGGAAGACACTTTGTGATATTTGTTTGATGACACACACCTGCTGGGTAGATGAAAAGCTCCTGCTCCTGAGGATGACCCACTTCAAGGGCACAGTAAGCTTCTGAGAACTTTGTCAGGTTGTCCTTAAATCATTTGAGCCCATCTTGATATCACCTGTTGAACATATCTAAGTGCGTTTGCAGGCTTGTTGGAGGCAGAGTCACTAACCCCAGGGAAGAGATTTCAGAGTCAATAATGGCTTTGTGAGTGTCCTGAGACAGGGAAGACACACTGCTTGACCCAACCCGCCTCTGGCATGTGAAGTGTGGCTCTCGGCAGTCAGGATGGGATTGGCCCAGGCACCTGGCTCCGTGGAGTGGACCATCCGGAAGGGGGGATCTTAGAGGAATCCATGTAAGTGTGGTCCAAGGTACAGAGATGGGCCAGATGGGAGAAGGAGGGAGAATGAAGGTCCAAAGTGAGCGAAAGGACCGTGAGAGAAATTCGGATGAAGTGTTTCCCTGGGAGTTCACGGCACAGAGAGAGATATCCCGTTGAGATTAGGGAAGAGTATAGGATGTTTCAAAACCATTTGGTGACAATGTCACCAAATACATTCTTTGAAGCCAAATTGGCTTTACACATTCATCTCCGCATACATTTATTGAGCACCAGCTACTGTGACAAGGCAGGCCTTAGGCAGTACAAGATACAAATCTAAGTTATTAATATCTATCTCTTAGCATGGTGAAAAAACATACCTACACAGGAGTATAATTGTAAGTTTAAATAGGACAGTAGAGGTACACAAGGAATTCTTTGCTCTGTCGGGCTTCCTGGAGTTGGCGATGCCTGGCCTGAATTCTACAGAGTGAGTACAAGTTAACCAAAGAAGAGAAAAGAGACTTGGAGGAATTAAAACGATATGTTGTGCTCAGAAACAACAAGCTTTCTCGTTTTACTGAATACTGAAAAAGGCAAAGCAGGATCAGTGGGTACCTTGAAGGGCCTAGAACTTCCTTCCCATCTCACCAGCCCCTTGCCACCACTGCCTGAGTAAGTGGACAGCCCTTGCCACACAAATGCAGCTTCAGAGCAAGTTCCCTCCTGCCCCTTGCTGCCCTAAGCGCCTCTGTATGGAAAATCCAGAAATTCCATGAAAGGGGGTCATGGACCTACTTCTGAGAAGCTTAAGCTCCGAATCATGAGTGAGTTGGGATATTACTTGATTTAGAGTTAGAAGGAATCTTTCTCCATTACTTTTATCTGCGTTGTCAAGAGGTAATGATTTGAAATCCTTGGCTCCAAATGCCCTATGCCCTCAGTATTATTTGTGATATGAGTCTCCTTTCAGGTCTCTTGCCCTCCTCTTCTGGTTGTATTGCTGTGTAATGAACCAAAATGTAATGGCTTAGAATAACAATCATCATCTCTCAAGATTTCTGTGGGTCAGGATTTGAGGAGCAGCCTGGCTGGTTGTTCTGGCTCAGTATCTCCCATGAGGTTGTCTTCAGATGGAGCCTGTAGCTGAAATAGTTGGAAAGAGAGGATGGAGGAGTAGCTAGAGACTGGCTAGGACTTCCTCCTGTTATCTCTTTACCAATCTGGAGGTTTTTCCACGTAGACTGTCTACATAAGCTAGTCTGGGCTTCTTTACAGCATGGCAGCCTCAGGCTTGCCACCTCAGACCCCCAAAAATGAGTTTAAGAGCAAGGCTGCATGACCTTTATTACCCCTGGTCTAGGAAAGTGGCTCAGTGGTAAGGAATCTCCCTGCCAGTTCAGGAGACACAGGAGACATGGATTTGATCCCTGGTTTGGGAAATCCTCTGGAGGAAGATATGGCAACCCACTCCAGTATCTTTGCCTGGAAAATTCCATGGACAAAGGAGCCTGGCAAGCTACAGTCCAGGGGGTCTCAAAGAGTTGGACACGACTGAATGATTGAGCATCACTCACTCAGGAAGTCACACAGTGTCACCCTGCTGCATTTTATTCCTCCAGACAGTCACAAGGGCCCACCACGTTCCCATGGGAAGGGAAGTAGACCCCCACCCCTTGATGCAGGAGCGGCGTGGTTGGGGAAAATCAGTGAGATGGAAATATTTTGTAGCCAATGTTAGAAAATATGATGTGCCACACACCCTTCAAAACATTTCCTTCTGCTCATGCAATCCTTTAAATTACTTAAATATTATCAATAATTTACTTGTCATGCTATTACCCAAAAGCTTTCTTGTTCCCTTTCCACACCAAGATCGAAGGCTTCAGTGCACACACACAAACCAAAATACTTCCATTGTCTACATGAGAGTCAGTCACTCTAGTGTATGGCATTCCTTTCAAAATGATAACACTTTATAAGCATATGTCCTATTGCCCCATCTTCAAAGATGCTATACTTCAGTTGGACACTGTTTTTTTTTTAATTGAAGTATAGTTTATTTACAATGTTGTGTTGGTTTCTTGGGTGCAGTGAAGCAATTCAGTTATATGTCTTTTTTATTCTTTTCATTATGGTTTATTATATGATATTGAATATAGTTCCTTGTGCTATATAGTAGGACCTTGTTGTTTATCCACTGTACGTATAATAGTTTGCATCTGCTAATCCCAAACTCCCAATCCATCCCTCGCCACCTCCCCACCCACCTCGGCGCCCACAAGTTTGTTCTCTGTGTCTGCGTGTCTGTTTCATAAATAGTTCATTTGCGTCATGTTCTAGAGTCCACATATAAGTGATATCAAATGGCATTTGTCTTCTCTTTCTGACTTCACTTCACTTAGTATGATCATCTCTAGGACCATCCATGTTGCTGCAAATGACATCATTTCATTCCTTCTAATCAGAGACAGTTAAATCCAAAAATGTTCGTATCTTTCTCTGAGAGGCTCTTTTTTATGTTACTACAGCAAACCAGAGCCTCAGGAGTAAATGACTTCCAGTCTCTCCTTATTTGCCATTCCCTGGGTGCGCTAATGGCGCTCATGACAGGGTTGGTCAGTAGCATTTTGTGAAGTAATGTTAGCCTGTTCTTGGTAGGAAATCTTCTGATGTAAAGTTAAACTATTGGTGTAAATTTTACATTTTTGTATAAGTACTATAGCAAGTATGCTATTTATTAAGGACTTTTAGTTTTTATACATACATAGTGAACAGAAGTTGAGTTCTTCAAATGTTTTCTGTTAAAACTGGGTTAGAGGGGATTTTTCGCCCTTGGACAACCTAGAAAAGAATTATAGCTCTATTTTAAAATCCCTTCTAGTTCAAGAGTTATCCAAGCAAATGGTGTTGACCAAGGTGTTTGAATACACCCGTAATAATAATGCTAGCCTTTCATAAAGCTAAGTAATCAGGAATAATGCTAAAAATAAGAAGACAGTCATTTATTTACTCTGTTTGGCATTGTTAGTACTAATAATGCATTTCAACACAGTGGAATTGCTAGATAATGCTTTTGTGACTTTTATGCAGGTTATTGTTATTTAAATGAACAGTGGACTGCACTGTAATGAAGAAATGCAAGCTTTCCCAACTCAGTTATCAACCAGGATTCTAGGAAAATGAGAATTCGTGTCTGCCTTCATTCACAGAGCAAACTGGAGGTCACTGTTTTCAATATGAACCTTTTTTTAGCGTTTCAACAGTGAATAATTAGGAGCTGCTGCTTCTGAAATTACCTGTATTCACTGTAGAGAAGGGAAGACTTTTATCTTCCACGATGAAATACATTTTCTCATTCAAATTTCATCATTCTTTTTTTAAATGGCATTTTACACCGCTGAGTCAATCCTGGGTAGCATAAAATAAAAGAAATACATTTCGTGTGCTGCTATAGCCTTGTTTATTCAATTTACTTCCTTAAATTTCAGCTCTGCCTTGAAAAATGATCCAAATGCAAAAATGGGCTTAAAGCAGTTGAACATATAAAGCAATTATCCACGTGGAATACTATCATACAAACACGTGTTCTTTGCACTTTAATTTAAATTGAATTGATCTTTGATCCTTATAATTTAAAGATCAGGGGCTTCTATTGAGTTTTTAACAGCTTTAAGATACAGTTTACGTAGTCTACAATTCAGCCATTTAAAGTGCACGATTGAATGGTTTTTAGTATATTCACCAAGTTGTGCAGGCATCACTGCAGTCAATTGTAGAACATTTTCATCACCCCAAAACGAAATCTGGTACCCATTAGCAGTCACTCCCCAATTCCCACTAGCCCCTTACAACCAGTAATCAACTTTCTGTCTCTATGAATTTGCCTATTCTGGACATTTCATATAAATGAAATCATGTAATATGTGATCTTTTGCTCCTGGCTTCTTTCACTTAGCATAAGCTTTTCAAGTTTCATCTGTTGTAACCTGTATTAGTCCTGCTTATCTTTTTGTTGCCTACTAATATTACAGATTTTATTTATCCATTTATTAATTGGTGAACATCTAGGTCCTTTCTACTCTTCTGGGTGTTACAACTAACACTGCTGTAAACAGTCACATCAGGTTTTTCTTGGACGTATGTTTTCATTTCTGCTGGCTGCATACTTAGGAGTAGAACTGCTGGGTCGTATGGTAACTCTATGTTTAACTTTTTGAAAAAGTGCCAAACTGTTTTCTAAAGTAACTGGACTGTTTTACATTTCCACCGGCAATGTATCGGGGTTCCAATTTCTTCACATCCTCGCCAACACTTGTTATTGTCTGTCTTTTTGATTATAATTATCCCGGTGGATGTGAGGTACTGTCTCTTTGTGGTTTTGATTTGCATTTCCCGGTTTGGCTAAGATGTTGAGCATTTTTTTAATGTGTTTATTGGCCATTTGTATTTCTTCTTTGGAGAAATACCTGTTTCAATTGAGTATTTTAAAATTCTGTTACCTCACCTTAGGAATGTGGCTAGGAGAACTAAGTTGGAAACAAATGTATCTTTCTAAATGGAATAATTTTCAAAACAGATTTAAAATTGAACACATTGTTTTTACAATTGTAGTATCTTTGGATTATACAAGAATTGAACTGCTTTCAGGAATCAGTTTACTTCTGAAACTATTTTCAATTTGATTAGCAATATGTCAGATCTTCATGGTCCCAGAGTCATACCTAGAAAATAGCTTAAAGATCTGTTTGTCCAATTAACTCATTTTACAAATTAGGTAACTGAGAGCCTGAAAAACGAAATATGTGGGTCATACAGAATTAGACTTAGAGCTCTATTCAGGTGGAATCCAGAGAACTGAATGTCTCTACTTAATGTAGAGAAAATAATGCATTTTTCAAATGGGTTCTCAGTGATTAATAAAAAAAAATAATGATGAAGTGCTCTGCAGTTAGAATCCACAGTATTTATTGTTGGGTCCTTAACACACACTATTTTATTTTAACCTCATAATAGCACATGTAAGATTGATATTATTTTTCTGTCCCATTGTGTATAAGGGAGCAGGTTAGCTAACTTGTTGAATGGTGCCTACATAGTAGGTGGCAAACTCTAACCCAGACCTTCTGATTCCAAGTCCATAGTTTTGTTTCCTCCAGTCTTCACAAAAAGACAGCATTGACACATTGTTACCCATGCCATCTTGCAAGCCTTTTTCTGACAAAAGTAATTTTGAATCACTGACATAAGTAACCGATAGGTGGCACCATGGAGCATAATTTACCTTCATTGATGTAGTTATTAAGCAGCACTAATATACCTAACTTTGGAAATAAAATCTAAGTTTCAGGTCACAGAAGAATTATTTGAATATAAAAATATTATGTATATATAATATATATAGTACACTAAAAGATCTACTAATATAATAACATGTTTCTAGAGTTCTTTTCAATTTCAAAGAGCTCCCAGGTGGTAAAGAATCCACCTGCCAATGCAGGAGATACAGGTTCAGTCTCTGGGTTGGGAAGATCCCCTGAAGAAGGAAATGGTAACCCACTCCATCATTCTTGCCTGGGAAATCCCATGGACAGAGGAACCTGGCAGGCTACAGTCCATGGGGTCGCAAAGAGTCAGACATAACTGAGCAACTGAGCACACACACACAATTCAATTACAAAGCATCTGACTTACACTTTTGATTTGATGTTTACAACTATGCGGTTAAGTTTTTCATTGTCCTTGTTTTTATGGATTTGTCATGTTTATGATGACACTAAGGCCTGAAGGACTTGCATTAGTTGCTGTAGTCATAATGTCTCCGTCAGAGCTACATGTCAGATGCAAGTCTCTTGGCTCCTGTGTAGGCCTGTGTTCCCTCCAGTGTACCATGCTGCGCCTTAATGATGTGCTGAAGGACACTCATTTGAAAGAAGAGGAGACTTTATGCCATTATTCCAGACAACAACAGAGCTCTGAACAAGTAGAAGTTATAGGGAGGCAATTTTGAGGCCATATAAAGAAGACTTGATCTGCCCAACAATGAAATGTGTTGTCTTGTGGAGGAGTGAGGTCTCTTGTCATTGAACTGTTCAAGCTAGAGCTGGATGACCATCTGGGAAGATGCTCTAAGAGGGATCTGCAGTGTGTGTGTGTGTGTGTGTGTGTGTGTGTGTGTGTGTGTGTGTGTGTGTGTGTGTGTGTGTGTGTGTGTGGTATTGTTGTCAAGAGAAATGAGGAGGCACTCACAGTCCCTTCCAACTATGAGATTGTGGATCTTTGTTGTTACTTAAGAGAATAGCTGGTTTAAGGAGTCCTTTGTATCCTTACTGAAGAAAGAGACTGACTGGAAAACTCCTGTCTGTACAGTTTTCTGTTTAACAGAGAGTAACCAAATTTATCAGCTTGAATTACTAGTTTCCAAACAGAACAGCACTTCCCATCTGTTTATAGACACTCTGCACAACAAAGGTCCCATATTCAAAGAAGTTTAAATATGAGCCTTTAGTATGATATTGTCCTTTGTGACTATCGAAGAGGAAGAAAATGTGCGGCAGTGTCGACTGCATCTTTTATTTTGGCAAAGCTGTTCAGAAGCGCATCTGTCAGTCTCACCCAGGGATTCCTAGCCCTGGCTGCACATGAGAATCACCTGGGGAGCTTTTTAAACACACCGATGACCAGGCTTCACCCCAGACCACATGAATCTAAATCTCTTAAGGACGGGTTCCCAGCGTCAGTGTTTTTTAACAGCTGTCCAGATGATTCTTCTATGAAACCAGGGTTAAGATGAACTAAAGCATAAACTCAGCAAACTCTGGACATTTGCTTTGTCATTTTGGCCACTCTTTGGAACTCAGATTATCCATTCAGAACCGAAGCTCGTAAGTTTTAGCTCATGTGGCTAAATTAGTCAAAACTAACGTGGCTAATGTGGGTAGAGGCAGCATCTCACAGTAGTTCACACCACTGCTCTAGAGCCAGAAAGCCTGACTTTTTCCACTTACTAGTTCTTGATTTTGGGCAGGTTATTTTCATGTCTCTGTACCTCAGTTTCTTCATTTGTAAATTGAGATTACAGTGCTACTCATATGATAAAAACTAAGATAAAGACCTGAAAGAAAATAAAAGCTTGGCATATTATGACATTACAATCGTCATCATCATCGTTGTTTTGCTGCTGTTACTAGTAGTAGCTGTAGAGTAATGCTCCTGGCATAGGAGCTAAGCTCCTATTGAGAAAACAGTCTGTTCCGTACAAGGCTGCAAACAGGACTGACCTTACTTGAAAACTAAAGACTCTTTTCAGCTACTCTAGCAAGAGTGTACTCCCTCAGATTCAGAACTTTCCAATGAAGTGGAATGTTTTGCATCAAGCTTTTTGCAAGAAGCCAAAGCTTGAGCCAGGCAACCTCCCACAGCTCTCTCCAGCTCTTTATTCTGCATGAAGAATAGGCCAGAGCTCTGCCAGCCAGGAGCCTGGGCTGAAGGGTGATATTGGGCCCCCGTTGGATAACCGGGAGGGCCACGAAGCACTGTGTATGGCAGGCTGACCTCCCGAATCCTCTGGGTAATCTCCAGTTTCCAACCGCCACCCTGCTGAACCGTGGGACCTACGGTCCAGAAAGCATGGTTGCTATTCAATAGGAAGCAGCGGCTCCAAACTCCAGCATCCGTGGCTAATCGTGCAAAAAAGTAAATACAATTAGGGTGTGTGGGACAGCCTCAGAGAAAAATTGAAGTGCACAATTAGGCCTAGTTTCTGTTTAATTTTCAGTTGAAGAAATAACTGAGGCAGCTCTAGTCATTGAGGGTACAGTAGCAGGAGTCCCTGACTCTCTCGGTTGAGGACAAGTGTAGACATTTCATGGATATTACAGGTTCTCTAGCACACACTTTCCATGAGACAGCCTCCAACTGCAATTGTGGAGATTGGTGGAATATTCCTAGGAGGAGCTCAAAGGATTGTAAAGCTGAATAACATCTTTGTCTCGAGAACTTATGTGAGAAACTGGTTTTTTTTTTTTTTTCCTCCCTTTTCTCCTATAAGCATTTTGTGGCTCACCATTGCAGACACTGCATATCTTTGTAGCCCACAAAGTCCCCATGTTAATAGTTGTTTGCTAGTTGTGGTCACTTAATTGAAAAAAGCTGGCATGGAGATATTACAGGTCCCAATAGGTCATTTTTGTATCAAGTATGGTGTTATTACCTTTAACTAAACCCTCTCCAAATCCAAATTTATTACAGTTCTTTAAATGCATTAATAACATACAAGAGGATAGAGAGCTGGAGAAAAGATGTGTGTGGCCTCAAATATGCCAGTCATCTACAGTTCTGAGGGTTGCTTGCCATGGCATATTGCCAGTGGTGCATGATAGAATCCCAGATGGCATGGTTCCGTGGGTACTCATTTTGGATTTGCTCTGGGAATGAGGTTAAAGAGGATGCTAGGCAATGGCTGGAGTTCTCTTCCTTGCCTCTCCCAGAGTAGATCCTGAAAGCCTCCATCCCCTCCCACCAATCAGACAGCTGCCCCAACCTCTCTTGGGGACTGTGGACTCAGCGCAATTGCTGCCGCCAATGAGTTCCCAGGCATCTAGTTACCCAGTTCTGCAGAGGCCAGGAAGACTGAACTCCCTGGTGTGACCTGTGCTTGGCCTCCTCAGACCCTAGGGCTCAGGCAAGTGTGGTGGGCATGAATTCAAAGACTCGATAGATAAGGGTTGTGTTTTTCATCAGCTTGCCTGTCATAACTTGCTTTATTTTCTGGGAGAGTCTCTCTCTTAAAAAAAAAAATCATTTTCTCACAGAAATTTATATAACACATACAGAAAAAAAATACTGTAGTGGACCCCCATCTCCCAACACCCATCTTTCACAATTACCAACATTTAGCCATTCTTGTTTTCTTTTTCTTCCCTTTTTCTTTTGTTTTCCCAGAGTATTTTAAAGCAAATTCGAGATAATCTGATTTTAACTATATATATTTTATTAATAGTAAGTAGCTCTAGTACACACAGAACAACTTTTCAAAAACTACCCTTATCACGGCTGACAACTTTAATGATTACATGCCCTGGCCAGGTTAAGTTTTCCCTAATTATTTTACAAACGTCCACAAATAACTGGGCAGTTTGAATCAGGATCCAAACAAGATGCACCTGTTGCATTTGACCGACTGGCCTTAAACCTCTTTCAACCTATTACAGATAGTGCTCCTGTTTTTATAGTATTTATTTGTTGAAGAAACCAGATCATTGTCCTGTAAAATGTCCACATTATGTATTTGACCTGTTGCATCCTCATTGTACTGTTTTATGTGTTCCTCTCTCCTCTGTACTTCCTGTAAATTAGTGCTTAGCTCTGAAGACTTGATGAAATTCAGGTTCAATTGTATCACAGGAGGCATAACAACTTTTATTGATGTCAAAATTGATAGTGAGTTCAGATATGGCCATCCTGATTCATCCATTATGAAGTTGTCTATCTACCTGTTAACAGTTACAATTACTTAATAATCACTATCTACATCCATTAGAGGTTACAAATGGAGATTCTCAATTCGGCCATTCTTTCTGCACATATTAGCTATTATTCTGTATATTAATAGAACTTATCATTATCAACTGTTGGCTCACTCTGAAATACAGTTCATACAATAGAAGCAGGCATAAAAGCCTCTTTCCATTGGTTTATCAGTTTTCAGAATATTGAATTGCTCCAGCAACCTCCAAAAGTGGCCTTTGGAGGTTTGTTTGTTGAATACTATTTAAAAACTTAAGGTTTCGTCTGTTTCATATGCATCAGTCCACTGTAGTCATACTCTTTTTGATATTCAGAGAGCCCATCTTTCATCAATGGGAATCCCTTCTAGATGCCTCCGGTCACCTTTGAATGTAATTCCTCTAGTATCTTCTGGCAGGATAAGGTACCCCAGGCTCCTGGCCTGAATCTGGAATCAGCCGTTTCTACAAGGAATCCTGCTGCCTTTCTTTGCATGTAAAGGCCACAGTCCGGGCCCTAGGGGTAGATTCGTTTTTCAGACGGTTATATTTGTGTTGGAATGGCAACCCCCATCTTCCTGGATATCTCATTATTCCAGCACCTTGTGGTCATCTGGTTCCACCTAGATACCCCCTGCCTCCCACACGCCTACAGCAGCCAGTGTTCACCTCTCCTCCTCCCAGACCCGACCTTCTCTCTCAGTCCGTCCGTCCTTCCCTTCTAAGTCAGATGCTTCACTCATCTTTGAGCTTCTAAGATGCCAGTGTGAAGAACACCTTTCTACTGCTGAAGAATACTTGTATCCTTTTCACGGACTAATTTTCATTTAATTTGTGAAGAAAGTTAACCTCCTGTTGCTATCCAAGACTTTGGTAGACGAATTTAGTCTCTTTCTTAACCCAGAAGAGCAGTGCTTTGAAACACCTTGGAAATGGTCAGCCCAGTCATCAGGTCAGGGGAGGCTTCATGAAAACAAACATCCCTCAGGTGTGTGTGTTTCCCTGGGAATCACAGGTGGGTGCATGTTGAAATTTTTAACTAGAGTTGCTGGGTAATGAAAAAGCGTTGAGAAGTTAATCAGAAGCATTTTTCCACATACCACCATGTATGTCCACATACCCATTCGAACATAAGATGAAAACTAGGGTCCTTCTCGCTAGAAAAATGCACATACACATAAAATTTTATAGACAATGGTCTTCAAGGACTTCAGACTATCTTGGGGTTGATAGTTTATTTTCACAGACTAGGTCCTGCTTTGACTGGCTTGCTGGAGGCTGCAGGATATGGAGGTGGGGCACGAGTCTGGACAGAAAAGCACAAAACCGGAATCAGGGTGCAGGCTTTCAGTTGCTTCACTGAACATCTTTCATTCTTTGGTCTAGAGCTACTCCTGGTGCCAGTCCATGAACTGTATGCTGTTATCCTATGATGTTGTAAGTGTAACAATCGAGAGTAAGCATTTAAAAATCTAGTGGTTTCCCCTTGCCACAACATCCAAACACACGGTCGGCCGACTGTCTCACTGAACAGGCCATAAACTGTTCTGAGTGCTGCTGAGTACACTTTAGATAAGTTGCGTGCGGCTTGTCGTGTTAATAGGACTCCGTAAGGAAACGGCAACCCACTCCAGTGTTCTTGCCTGGAGAATTCCCATGGGCAGAGGAGCCTGGTGGGCTGTAGTCACAAAGAGTTGGACACAACTTAATGACTATGTACCTATTAGTCCTCAAAAGTTTGGAAATGAAACATCCAAGCAAAAATTGTCCTTCATCTAAGATAGTGAGAAGCATCAGCAGTAAAACCCAAAATGGCTTTGCTCAGCCTGCTCTTGTGTGGTTTGAACCTGTCTTCCTCCAGCGTCTGCCTCCATCAAGCTTACCTAGAACAAGGCACACTGTAGGCCCTCATTAAATGTTGCTGAAAGAAGACAGAGCAGAGCCAAACTGCTCTTCCAAGAGAGAAGCTGCATTCTTTCCTGCATAAAAGATACCCTGCAATAAAGAATTCTCATGATCCCTAAGGAGTCAAAGTTGTATACATGAAGAAAACACGATAGGAAATAAATTATAAGCAGCCATTCTTCATGAATACCTCCTAGAACATGGGCTGAGGAGAGGAGCTTTACGTAGCTGATGCTCGCAGCGGAAGTCCTGAGCTTTTGGGTGGCTTGTATTTCAGTGTATAGACTTCATGGATCAACAAGTCAGTGCAGCCAGCATTGTCCATTCTCAAGGCTGAAAAACCATTTTGCAGCAGAGTGGGCTCAAGCTTAATAATACCAACAGCAGAAGGAAAGTTAATCTTCATAAGATTTTAAACGTGAAAGGAAAAATGATGCAGTACTATCTTTTTTTACCCTCCTGTCATATCTTTCTACCTTTCCTGAGGATCCAGGGTTATTAAAAGTCCACTTTCTGAAGGAATCCAAAATCTTGGTTTTAAAAAGTAGGCTTCAAAAAAATATATAAATAAAAAGTAGGCTTCTGAAAGCTCACCTTTAGCTCTCAAGACTCCTGGAAGCCCGAGGACTGACCAACCTCAACAGGACCCCACCTCCCCTACTTCCACCTTAACCCCCATCCTCTGGCCCCAGTAAAGCCCACCCCACGCTCCCAGGATGCCTTGCAGCTGCCCTGACGCTGTGCAGCGCATCTGCGACATGAACGGGCTGCTGAGGGGACAGTGTGGCTCCAGCTCACCAGTTGTCTCACTTACCAGAGAAAGGGATTTAACTCAGGACCACTTCTCAGATTCTTGGAGCCAGTCCCTGCTTAAGCCTCTCTTCCTCCCTCTCTTCCTCCCTCCCTCCCTTCATTCCTTCTTTGTTTCTTTCTCCCTCTCTCTATTTTAAATTGAGTAGAATCAGAAATATTATCTACCAATAGTAAAAGAAGAATAAATATTGAGAATGCCTCACACAGCTGATGAAATCAGCAGTAGATGGTGTAGGGCGGGTCCATGTGGCAGAATGACACCCGGTTTGTGTTTATCCACAACTGTTAAGTCAACTAGAAATTTCTGGGAATAATTTTGCTTTTTAACATCCTTTCAGAATAACACAGGCTGTTTGCTCCATCTCATGAAAAGAAAGACTGAAATAAAATAAATTGCTTTCTTTACCATGTGCGGGGCACTAAGGGGATAAAGGAGCCTTCTGTAGTATGTGGGCCCAGAAAATACACAATTGCTAAAGTCTGATATGACCTTTGTCTCCACAAATAAAAAGACTGATAACCCCAGGTGTCACCACCACATTTTTTAAACACATATTTCACAAAGGGCTCAGCTTAGTGACTATTTTCAAGTGCAAATTAATTTCCTGAAATGGAAAAAAAGAAATAGAATCACGCCATGTACGTGCAAAGAGAGGGAGAGTTGGGGGTGAGTGGGGCCTTGGTTACACCTAGTGTTCTCCATCAATATCGATCAGTAACCATTCCCTGCACCAATGCCCTGACTCTTCTATGGGAGTTTTATGGTTACTGATAGTAGCGTGATTATGGTAACCAGTTGTAGAGCACTTCTATGTACCAGGCATGGGCTAAGCCCTTTATATTAGTGGATTTTTAAAAACCTTCCACAATAGCCCTAAGAGATAAGTGTTTTTATTATTCCACCTTATGAGTAAGGAAACAACTTACTCAGATCATGTCTCTCCTAAGTGGCCAAGCTAGTCTGGGAACTGGTTCTAACCTATCGGCTTTACTGGCCTTTAAAGGTTTGTTTGTTTGTTTGTTTTTGCTTTTGTCTTGAAAGTTTAAAAGGAGAGGCTCTTTGGCTCCTTGGCTAGAAGGGTTCGAAACCACTTTTTATCCTCAAACTCACATAAGCCATCAGAGAGAAAAGAAACTGGCCCCAGTACTATCACTGAAAGGTAATAATTAATGAAAAAGGTGTCATTTAAAGAGGTCAGTGACTTAAAGCGTATGTTTCTCTTGGATTAACTTTTCTAACAGTCTTTAAATAATGTGTTGATATCAGCACAGACCAAAAAGAATGCAAACAGACCTGAACAGTTTAAATCTCTGGGAAGAAAAATATGAAAATAAAGCTGTTCTCGTAGCCTTAAACAACTGCTTACTCTTCTTTTTCTGCGATAATAATTGTGATAATTACCACTTATTGTGGGCTTTTTTTTTTTATGCCAAGCAATGTGCTTATCTTTAATCCTCAAAGACTGGGATTGTCTTAGTTTTACAATTGAAGAGGTTCTATCGCTATATAGAATCTTAGGAAGACTTTCCCTGCATGAAATTGAGCGTATTCAAAATACACAACAGGGAAATTCCCTGTCAGTCCAGTGGTTAGGACTCCAAGCTTCCACCGCTGGGAGTCCACTGCTTGGAGTCCAGGGTTCGATCCCTGGTTGGGCAACTAAGATCCAGCAAGCTACGGGGTACAGGCCAAAATGAAACAAACAAAACACAAAATACGCCACAGGCATTTCAGGAAAAACAGCACAAATTGGTGCACACTTTCAAGGGATCTATACAAAAATACCTCCTAACAAGGCACATACAACGGAGGAACAGCACGCCTATGGTGTGGTAGGTTGTCATTGATGGGGATGCCATCAATTAAGCAGTTGAGACAGTCAGTTCATACCCCATTTGAAAATTGGCTAATCGTGGGCCGGACACCCTTGGTGTAACCTGTAAAATATTCTGTCAAACACTTGGAGAGGGGACTTATAGATTCTCAGTGCTGTGAAGGTACTGCCAAGGGTCATTCCTGGCTATGATTCTGGAGAGTTCTTCCAACCCTCTTTGTGGGTAGCAAACCTGATATTCCCCAGAAACTTCAAGGGCCAAAGGTTGGGCACACTAGCCTCTAACCCCAGGAACCCCACCATCTGGACGTCTCTCCCCAGCAGCGTTGCCTGGGATGAATTATGTAACTTCTCTGGACCTGGGTCTCATCACCATAATTCTCAGCAGCAGGGCATGAAAATAACGCCAGCCATTTGTATAAATGGCACTGAGCTCCTTAGAAGTAAAGTGTTAGCACTCAGTCATGTCCAACTCTTTGTGATCCCATGAATTGTAGCCCAACCAGGGTCCTCTGTCCATAGAATTCTCCAGGCAAGAACGCTGGAGTGGGTTATCATTTCCTTTTCTAAAGAAGATCCATGAGCTAGCTCAGTTATTTTGAAGGTGGAAATGGACTTGGTACAGGAGAGAGAGTACAGCTGCAGGTAAACCATAGGGTTTTTTTTTTTCCGTTCTGTGACCCTCGTTTCCCTGCAAAGACTTTACTAGAACTTAAGTTTTTTATTTCTACTTCTGAGAAGGCTTCTCTTGGAGTTTATTGATAATTCCTCCCTCACACCTTTGTAAAACAGAGATTGGGCCCTGCCAATTGATAGCCAGAACCTTGCGGCTTGAACCATCTGTCCAAAGAGAAACTCTAAGAGGTACCTTTAAATTCATTTAGAGTCAGGGCTGGTGCAGAGCCGGCATGCCTGGGTGTCACTTCCTGCCAGTCCACCAACAAGGTAGAGCCCCTGTGACAGGTGACCTGTTGACACTGGCAGTTCATTTCTTATCAGTCTCTTAGGCTAAGCATTTCTCCTTCCCATTAATCACACCCTGTACCTTTAGGATTTTCTTAAACATCTCCCTCTCTTTCCTCCATATTCTGTCTTCCCTCTTTTTCCTGCTTTCTTTTTCTCTCCTCTTTTCTCTCTCTTTCCCTTCCCACTTTTCACCTCAGCATTTTCTCAACCACTATGTCAATAAATCCAGCAAGTGACCATGAAAAGACCAGTTCCAGCTGCAAAATGGCAGCTCCACCTCAGCTTGGAAAACACGAGGGAAAACGAACTTAAGTCATCCATAACTTCAGAATAGATACTAGGAAGATGGGATTTCACATGAGATGTATTTTACCATGAAAATTCTGCTATAAAAAAGAATCTTTTTTTAATTTTTTCCCCTGATATAGTCTGAATAATGTATACCAAATGCCAAGAAATTATATGTAATTAGTCTGGGTAATGTATAATTTCCATTTGATTACATATATTAAAGTGATTAAGCAACTTCAGTTTTTCACTAGTAAATATCTGCCTTCTTTGTTCCACTCTGGGTCTGTAATGACTGTTTGCGTCAAGTGTAGGACTTGTTCAGAACCCATGGGAGCAAACATTTGAATGTTAACCCACCTTGGTTGACTGATATCTATGAATCTGGGAGACAACATGAAGTTAGCTCTGTAGGAGGAAAAACTGAAGAGAGATTTACATCCCATCTAAAATGATTATGTAATTTTTGTTTGGCTTCCAGTAAGAAAATTGAGTAAAACGGCATGGATGGAAAACTATATTTAAGAGAAGTTATTCAACAAAGTATGTGACATCATCAATACTTTTAATTTTGCTTAGAGTAAAATAAAAATTTTAACATTTCAGTTTTTAATTAATGACTGCTATTTACTTCTTGTACAGCCCTTCTATATGTTTATTACCATATATTTATAGCAGTTTTTCTTTTTCCAATTAGAGGATAGATTTCATCCTTTATCTTTGCAGGTAGCTGATCCAAGACATTTTTATGTAAATGGATTAATTAATTGGTAGCCTTCATTTGAAACTTAAAAAGAATGTAATCCTTTTTGAGAAGCATTAACTGTTTTTTTCATAAACAATTCTTAAGCACCTTGTCACACAATTATAAATTGGTTGACAGCGGTAATCATAATATAATGCATTACCCCTTACCACATCACCTTTTTTTCAAGGTGATTAAAAGAACCCATTCATTAAAAGGCTGTGTAGCAACTTTGCTTATAAAAATCATGTTTGGGGGAAACTTAAGGGAATGTATTGACGAAACTTTTGAACAAATGACATCACAAGTGAAATTTCCTATACAGCCTTTGTGAGCAGGAATCTAGCTACAAAAATGTACTGAATTTCGGGGGAGGCAGCTACACCTGGCTTTCTTTGAGAGCCCTTAAGCCCCGCTGCCTTCCAGCCCTATGATTTATGCAAATCAGAAAGCTCTGGCGGTCTCCACTTCCTGGCGGGGCAGCATAATCCACTTCCTTTGGGTTCATGTGACCATGCAAATTTGAGCCCTCCTGAATAGTCCCAGAGGGGCTGTGCCTCTCATTATTCCTGCCCCATTCTCCGAGCAGTGCAAGCATTCAGACGATGAATGGACAAGGGTTTAATTACTCACCACATCTGTCAGATCAGATTCAACTTGAGAATGAAGAGAATCCCAGACAAGCCCGGTCATTTCTTTGCAGTGTTCTTCATGGCCGAGGTCATCCAGCTTGTCTTCTAGGGAATATTTTCCACTCCTGGTTTCATGACCCTTCTGGAAAACAAGGACTGCAGCTTTTGGAGATCCATTACTGGGCCTTTCACATTGTGTGTGGCCTTTACAAATGTTAATTAATCTTCCCGGTGATGCACTGAGCCCCAGGGAGCCCTTTATTCCCCCAGGGCTACTGATGACCAATACGAATGCCAGAAAGTTTTCCTTACTGTTTCCTGACCTACATGCTCCTCTCTCTGTGTGCTCTGCTTCCTCCCCCTCCCCCCAAATATGTCTCCCACATGACAGATTGACTCCTCACATTACCAGGTCAGCCAGAGTTTGACATAGTAAAGGCAGATGGTCCGAGTAGAGGATATACCTAAGGAATAAGGTTCTTGCAAATTAAACACCCTCAGAGTCAGCAGCCCAGGCCTTCCAAGGAAAATGTGCATGATCACAGGTGGGAAGGAGGGTGTCCACTGGGAACCAAAGCAACGATTGCCCTCAATGAATGGGCACTAGCATTTCCTCCTTGTCTGTGTTCCTACTCTTTGGATTTAAGAGGAGGCTCTAGGCATGTACAACTCTGAAATATAAGGTCCCATGGATTGCCATGATGTTTGGCGACTTTTGTTTTTATTTTTCCTTCTATCTTTTTTTTTTTCAGTTGAAGTAGAATTCACAGAAGATAAAATTAACCATTTTCAAGAGCGTCATTCAGCACCTCTTCTAGTCCTGAACATTTCATCAAAACCAAATCCCTCTACCCATTAAGTAGTCACTCCCCATTCCCCCTAGCCTCTGTCTCTGTGGATTTACCTACTCTGGACATCCCATAGAAATGGAAACGTACAATATGTGACCTTTTATGGCTGACCTCTTTCATTTCTCATAATGTTTTTGAGAGTTGCCCTAATGTTCTACTGTGGCACTTTCTGAGTGTGTGTATCATTCTCACCCCATCAGAATTATGCTTTACATGTTCTGTCTTGGATAAGAGGGTGAGCATCTAAGGAAGTCTGCGAGTCAGCTTGGACCCACCCTCTTCTCTCACTCCCGTAGTCTTTAGGAATGCTGCTTAGGTTCTGTCGATCACAGCTCTGAAACGCCTCAGATCGCTTGTCATTTATGCCCTTACTGCTCCTGCCCCTCTTCACAGACCATTCGCTCCCCAGCTGGTCATTCTCAGCACAGAACCTCCTGATCCTGTCACTGCCCAGTGTTCCTCATGGGCTCCTCCCCACCTTCAAAACCGGGTTCAAGCTCCTTCCCGTGTGGTCTGTCCCAGGCTGTCTGCAATCTGCTCTCGCCTCCCTCCGCCTCCTCCCCACCCCTTCCTGATTCACCACGTCTACCCAGCCACACTAGACTGCCTCAGGTCTCTGACCAGGGTGCACACTCCCTCTTCTGTGTCGTTCTGTGCCCCAGTCCCCCTCCCTAAAATGTCTTCCTCCCCATCCCCACCCCCACCCCCACTGCAGAAATCCATCCCTCCTTGCTTTATTGCATTTTACCTTCTCACCTTCCCTGATCTTCAGATCTTCAGAATGAATTCCTCCTTTCTAATCCCATGGCGTTTTACTTATCATAATACTTGTCACAGCCAGTCTTTAATATTCTTTTTAAAGCTCCGTCCTTTTCCACTAAACTCTGATCTTTGTAAGGGCAGAAATCGTCTCTTATTTGGTAGTAACTCTAGCGCCAACTGGGCTTCCCTTGTGGTTCAGCCAATAAAGAATCTGCCTGCAATGTAGGAGACCCGGGTTCCATCCCTGGGCTGGGAAGATCCCTGGAGAAGGGAATGCCAACCCACTCCAGTATTCTTACCTGAAAAATTCCATGGACAGAGGAACCTGGCAGGCTGCAGTCCAGGGGGTCGCAGAGTCAGACATGACTGAGCGACTAACACTGGCACCAACTACTGCGTAGGTCCTCAATCAATATTTCATTGAATGATTTGAATTTTCTTCACAGAAAAAAGAATGGGCCTGTAGGGAGCCCCGAGTCATGGAGAGAACCAGTCTGATGCAAAATAACAAGGACTAACATTTAAAATTATTTTCATCTTCTATTGAATTCAGAGTTACAATAGTTTACCAGTTTCAATTAGCAGAAAATGCAACTTTGCTTTTTTTGTTTCCTCCTCAGATTATGTTCTTCATTACAAATCTCATGAGCTTTATACGTAGTTGCCAAAAATCTTTTTGACAAATTGCACAGGATGCATTTTGGGATTGTGGGATAGAATTGATTGAATTTAGGCCAAGTTCTGTACCTTGATATCTCTCAAAACAAAAATACAGATGTAGGGCTACTCAAAAATGTTTCCATTTATTTTTATCCCAGCCCTCCAAATTCATTGTCTTTAAGAATAATCAATTGGATTCTTTTAAAATTAAATGCCAAGTAAATGATGCAAATAAAACAATTTTGTTTGCTGAGAAGTAATTGAAAATCTGCAACTAATTACAAATTGGCAAGCTCTGAACCCCAAATAGCTGAAACCCTTGCTGATGCATTGTTTACAGCTGGGTTCAAAACTGGCTTCCTTACACCAGCCATCCACAAGTTATTAATCAATATGTTGCCAAGTTCTATACCTCACCTTCAAAAAATGGTCATAAACATTTAATTTTCAATATGGGCTTCATAAATAAAGCTTTTAAAAACTAGCGGAGGAGGTATAATTGGTTAGAACACACAAAGCCCGTTCTTGAGTTAATGTGAGTTGGCTTTGGGTTTACATACCCTTGTTCTTCCTTGACTGTTCAGGAATCCTGTAACTCAGTTGAAATTAATATTCTGCCAGTCTGGTCATTGAGTCCCCTATAGCACTCCACTGATACATTACAAGACCTTTTTAATTGACATTCTGGAGAAAAGCAACATATTTATGGGCCACAGAGAAACAGGGATCAACTAATTTGAATTGCTATTTCTGCAAGCAGGTAAAGCTGAATTTACAAGTGACTCTATTCTGAGTGGTGGTTTAAATACACACACACACACACACACACACACCCCTACACACACACACACACACACACACACACATTCTGATGATTCCATACCTCAGACTCCATCTCCTACTGTTCTTTCTCTCTCACCTGACCTACATTCACTCTTGTGCAATCTCTGCCCTTGCTGTTCGGTTCTGGAATGTTTTTCCTCTAAATAGTCACTTGAATGGCCCCTTCTTTTTTTTTTTTTTTTTTTTTCAGGTTAATGTCAGTCCTCAAAAAGGCTTTCCCTATCCTCCATACCTAGTATCTTGTACTTTATCCTCTTTCTTCATGTATTCACTTGATGACTGTGAGTTGTCTCTATTAGATTGTAAGCCATGCGAAACCAGACGCCTTGTTTATCTAGTCCACTACCCTAACCTTGGTCCCTGGAATAGTGCCTCGCACGTGGTAAGCTCTCTATAAGTATTGGATGCATGCGTGGGTGGGCGGAGAGTGTAGGTGAATGGATACATGGGTGGGTGGGTAGATGGATGGATTGCTAGATTAGAGGGAGAAAGAAAGAATAGTTATGTTGGTTGGAAGAAGCAGCAGAGTTACGACAGAAGTTGAATGCTAGGAAGGTCATGACTCTAAAAACTTCATCAAAACCTCTTCCAAATTCCAAGCTTAGAAACTTCTTTCCAAACTGGGGTGCATTCAGAGGTTAGAGATGGTAGGAAATACTACGTAACAGATTCTCTTCAACTTTCACAGGGGCTGTGCTATAGAAAAATCATTAGACCTGTCTCTGTGGCCCCAAAAGCTTGATCCAGGACGTGTAGGTGGAGACTACCAGGAGTATATTGTGGATTAAAATGAGAGAGCTTTCTCACTGAGAGAGCTGCCCTGAATGGCAAACGAGTAGTAAGATGATGTTGGTGAAAGGATTGATAGCATACAGTACCTGACTGCTTAGTAGGGATGCTTATCACAGAGGCATCGGATGCGCTGTGGTTCTGGACAGCTCGTCTGGGCTCTTATTACTCTGAAGCTCTATGGTTCTATAATGATCAAAGGAGAAGGCTGGTCAATAGTTGACAATTTTTAAAAGGAGAAATTCCAGTGAGATTTAGATTTTTCATTTTGTCCCATAAGGAGATAACTTTAGAAATGATTTTAAAATGAACCAAAAGAAAATGTTCCTAGCAAAATAATAAGGCTGAATTCCGAAAGTCTCTTTGGCATCTTCCGTTCCCTGGGATGCCCGGGCCAGGGCATGCGGTATTTTCGGTACATTGAGAGCGAGGAGCCTGCATTCTCAGGGGGCGGCCGGGGCGGCCTGTAAGGTCTTAATCCAGGTCTGTGATCTTGAGGCAAGGCCTCCACGTGTGAAGCGCAGGGGTGCCTCCAAAATAGAACAAGAGCACTCCATCCATGTGAAGATGACTGTCGAGGTCACTGAGACCTACCGTGGTCTGGCAATTAAAGCTGTCTGTGGCTGTCTTACCTTTCAGGACATACTTCCGGAGATCCAAAAGAAACCTTTTTTTTTTTTTTCCCCCATAAATTGATGACTTTCTTTTGCTGAGTCATTCTTCTTGCAGTTCCTTTTGCTTTTCCTATTTATTGTTGGTTTGATACCTAAGCCGTAGCATTGTTGCCTTCTAGGGGGTATAAGGGAGAGAGCCGAAGATGCAGGTCTGTGCCGTGGTGGGCAGATCTAGGCATGGCCACGAGGCCCCCTCCTGCAAATCCACAGATGTCCAGAGATCAAGAGGAATGTTCTGTCGGGTTAATGAAGTTTGGGTTCGTCACCACCATCCAGTTGCTTGCCTTGCCAATTCCAGGGGTGCATGGGATACTGAGAATGGAGTACGGGAGAGGAGCTTAGATTTCTCACTTGGTTGCTAGCCAGGCTGATTCACTGTCCCACACTGGAGGCTCAGTCGGGCCACGTGTAAAACAGTGGTCACTGGCAGAGCATCCGGGATGTTCTCAAGGTGGGGTTCACTCACCTTCTCTGGGGAGCTCTTCCAAGCCCTCAGGCAGAATAGTCCTTCTTCCCTCTGGGCCTCCTCACTGTCCTCCATCTCCCCTTCATCAGTTCATGATATAAATTATTCTGTGCCAGCTTGGCTCTCCTCTAAGGCCATGAGATCTTTGAGGGCAGGCATTGTGTTTCCTTTCTCTTTATATCTCCAGAGTGCAATGCCCTTCCTAGCACATAATAGATCCTCAATGAATACCTGATATACTGGGGGGAAAAAATGACTAGCTACCTGAAATATTAAAGGTATTCATATATTGTGAGTGGAGAGTAATAAAGACATGTGAAGTTCAATGTGAAACTCATCTTGCCTCCCCAGTGCAACCTGATTAAACAGCAACAGTTTCTTCCTCTCTTGAGTCACCTGAACCTTACTGACTATTTTCTTACAAGGTTGTTGAGTTTACCTTGGACTTGGGGCTGTCCTCTATTAAGAAGCTTTCAGCAGAGCCTGGGAATCAAGTTATGGTGTCACAGGCACAAAGCCAGTGTGGCAACCCTGGGTGTGGGGGTGGGGAACCCTCCTGGATAAGAAATGCTTTGTCATCTGGTCGCTGAGTCTTACGGACTTGACCTAGTGGACTTGAGCTAGTGACCTAGCTAAGTGATCCCCCGGTGAGGCCTCAACATTCACCAAGACCTGGACATGCTCTGAACAGGCTCTGGACTCCCAGTGATGCACACAGCCCTTCAGGGTCAGGGGTCACCATGCTGCCAGGCCAGCAGGACAGGTGGAATGTTGCACAGCTGCTCCTCTGGTTGCATTTCCCAACACCTCCCTATCCCACAATGATCGGTCGTTGGCATGCTATTTCCGCCACCTTGTCATCTCAATGGCTTGTCCGGGGTCTCAGTGGCTGAGTGTGGAGAGCCTGTCCCCAGCCCTTTTTTCTCAGGACAAGTTCGACTTCACTTCCTCTGGCCTTATCAGACTCCTTGTTTCCAAAATTGTTACTCAGCTACTTGGGAAGTTGAACTCAGTTTCTCCCTCCTGACATCCTCCCAGCTGAGAGTAATAAGAAAAGCAGTTGATCGCAGTGAGGTGTCCATCTTTTCCATTCTCTGCCATCTACCATGCCTTACAGGGATTAGCCCGGGAAATTTTGTCAGCTGCATTTCATACTGCTTAGTGGTCATCTGGCCATCTCTGCTTCGAGCCTAGCTTAAAGAAACATATGGCCCCAGGTTCTTCCACACTACAGATATGGAACTTTCCCATGTTAAGAGAGCTAAAGATGAAATATGGTTTTCTGTACCTCTTTTCATTGACCGTCAAAATAACAAGTGATGTCTTGTCTTTCAACAGAGACGCTCTTTTTACTCAGTCATTCAATGAAGAATGTGCCGTTGTCTTTGCTGTAGATTTTTATTTTATTTGTAAATTGTGCGTGCTGCGTGCTACGGAATACTGAGAAGCCATACACCCTGGCTTGTTAGCTGACACACAGTATGTGTGATTACAGATTGTTTGAATAACAGTGGACTATTGAACTGCCATCCAGATGTGTGTGGAGTTAACTGTGGGAATGTCCACAAAGGAGGATTCTCTTTCTGGTTGCTGGGTCCAAGCCCCCTAGAAAGTGGAAATATAAGCGTGGAAGCTACTCATATAGAACATTAGCTACAAATGGCTCTTCAGAGGCAAAATTAATCATTTTTTAACAATTACACATTGCAGTTAAGACCGAATTTGTTCTCCGAAAGTAAATCAGGCAAAGAAAGTGCCAAACAACAAAAGAAGCTGTGGCTTAGAGCGGCCTTTGTGAGTGGTTTAGTCATTTTCTGTTTCTCCATATCTACAAAAGTCAGAACGTCGTAGTCTCAAAATAAACCATGACTGTCCCAAGTCTCTGAGCTGACGTCTCGTCTGCTTTGTCTGTGTTTCTGCACTTCCTTCCATCTCGTCTGCTGCAGAGGACACCACGTCGTACAGTGGCTGGCGTTCGTGGTACTGGCCAGGGGAAAACAAGACAGAAACCCCATGGGAACATTCCCTTTAAAATATCTGAACCACAGTGAGTTACCACTTCACACACGTAGGATGGCTAAAATAGGAAAGACAGTAACAAGTGTCGATGAAGATGTGGAGACATCAAAACCCTTACCCACTGCTTATGAGAACGTAAAACGGCATAGCCACTTTGTCAAACAGTTGGATAGTTCCTTAAAGTGTTCAGCATGGAGCTGCCGTACCACCCAACGTTTCCACCCCTAGGCATGTGTATCCAAGAGGAATGACAGTGCAGGTTCACATAAAAACTTGTACGTGAGTGTTCAGAGCAGCGTTGTTCAGAATAGCGAAACAGCAGAAACAGCCCAATGTCTGTCAACTGATGAATGGATAAGTAAAATGCAGTATATTCAGTTCAGTTCGGTCGTTCAGTCGTGTCCAACTCTTTGCGACCCCATGAACCTCAGCACGCCAGGCCTCCCTGTCCATCACCAACTCCCAGAGTCCACCCAAACCCATGTCCATTGAGTCGGTGATGCCATCCAGCCGACTATCGTCCCCTTCTCCTCCTGCCCTCAGTCTTTCCCAGCATCAGGGTCTTTTCCAATGAGTCAGCTCTTCGCACCAGGTGGCCAAAATATTGGAGTTTCAGCTTCAACATCAGTCCTTCCAGTGAACACCCAGGACTGATCTCCTTTAGGATGGACTGGTTGGATCTCCTTGCAGTCCAAGGGACTCTCAAGAGTCTTTGGCCATAAAAAGGAATGAAATCCTAATACAACCGGGATGAACCTTGAAAACATGCTCAGTGAAAGAAGCCAGACATAAAAGACTGTATTATATGAATCCATTTGTATGAAATGTCCAAAACAGGCAGATCTATAGAGACAGAAAGTAGATTAGTGGCTTCCTAGAGCTGGAGAGGTTGAAGAGAAATGGAGGGTGACTGCTAATGGGTATGGGGTTCCTTTTTGGAGTGATGAAAATTTTCTAAAATTGATTGTGATGATGATTATACAGTGTGATAAATATACTAAAACACCATTGAATTTTATGCTTTAAATGGGTAAATTGCACAGTATATGAATTATACCTCAATTATGCTGTTTAGAAATGAAGGCAAAGTAAAGATAGTTTCAAGTAAAAAATTTTAAAGGTATTTCAAGGGGATTTTTTTTTTTTTTTAGTGAATCATGCCTCAAATTAGGATGTCTTCAAAAACCACATATCTGGACTTTTTTGGCAGTATGAAAAGAAGAGGAAATGGTTTTAAATTTAGTAGCTTATGTCCTTTTTTCCCCCCCGGAATGAAAGATCTGTTACTTGTTCAGCAGTGTCAATGCTTTCTATCTCCACTTGGAATCTACAGCAGTAAGCTGGCTCCCAGCCATCAAATACCTAAATCTAGCTTTGTGCGATAAAACTCCCTTTAGCAATGCATATTGAAATATATCTTTCTGAACCTATTTTAAATTCTATAGCAAGCAAGTCAAAATTTTTTTTAAAATCATGAAACATCATCCAAGTCAGGAGACAAAGAAACAAATAGGAAGTCCTCTCTAGATGCTGTTCGCACTCCACTTTCTATAGTTTAAAGAAAAATGTGGAATTTCCTGCAGAGTGATTAATAGGCCAGTGTGGTGACATACAGGAACTCTGAGCTTGACCTTGCAGGTAAAGGCTAACTGGTATGTTAAGTTGATTACACAATTTCCTCTAAATAAGTTGACAAGTGGTTTGCAGTTGCCTTGACTTTTGCCCTTATAAATGCACACTTATAAATGACTTGCTTTTTCAGCTAAAGCAATCCTTATTTTAGATGTGACATGTGTTAAGTAAACACCATGATAGGGAACCCCAGCTTCCTAGCCTTTATAGCCAGGTCAGATTAGCAGAGTTGCTAGGGGACATGAGTTGGGGCAGCCTGAAACTTGGCTTTGAGATATGGATGTATTCACAGGGCATGAGAAACCCAGAACTAGTTTCCTCCTTCTAATATGCTGAAGTAGACTGGTGGATTTGATAAGATGATTCCACGTATGGCTTGAAACGTTCCAGGAGTAGAGGCTGCTAAACAGTTTGCAGTAAATGACAGTGGGATTATCTCTCGTGGTTTGTACAGGTCTCCTTTCAGGATCTCAAGTATGTAGGAAAATACAGCCTCTGGTGTTTTGTCAAAAAATGTCATGGAGAAAAGGTTTCTGGTCAGCATTTCTGTTCTATGGTCATTTTCACAGGAAGAAAATGTGGTCTTTGTACAGTCAAGAGGATATAATTTATTGAGATATTTTTATTTACAGATATACTACTTCTTTCTACTTAAAGGGAAAGTTACAAAAAGCTACTATAAGAGAACAGGAAATGTTGCTTCAGATGAGAAATCAAAATGCTGCTTAGGAAAATGATTGGTGATTTGTAGATTTATAAGTCAAGCACCTTTATTGAACTTAATGTATCCTGATTTGATAAGCGAAAAGAGCTTTGCTAACATTGTTGATTTAGCTGGAATCTATTTGTGTGTGTGTGTGTGTGTGTCTTCCTGAATGAGTTAAACATTTGGAAAATGAATTGATTTTTATTTGAATATACAAAGATAATACCATTTAAGCTTTCCAGGTCTAGAATATGACAAGCCTTGAGCTCATCTGGAAAACAGAACGTTATTAGGACTCAGAGGTTAAATTTACCATCCCACCATTAAATCCATGAATGTTCCTCTAAAACAATGTGCAGACCCGTTACAAATCATCTTCCCTCACATTAACTCTTACATACGATGAAACTCGCCAGCCTGAAATGTTTACTACTTGCCACAGATGACTAACTTAGAAATCTTTTTATTCCGTTATTTCACCCAGTCATCCATAAGTATTTATAAAAAGGATTGCCATCCACCTTCCGGCTGGTTGTGTGCTTGTGCAAAGGACTGGGGCCAATCTGACCTGCCACGTGGCTTCTCCTTGAAAGCTGTCAATACTCAGTAACCATGAGCTATTAATAACAGCATCCTCAATGCATGTTTCTAAGCCGTGTCACTTCCGCCTAAGCTGGCCAGTGCCCTGTTGATGTACCCATGAGGCAAGACGAGGCTATCCACACTCAACCCTCTCTGCTTGTGGAAAGTTAGGATCTCCTGAGGTTTGGCTTTCAACTCCGCATGGCAAACACAAGAGTCACGAATTTCCCACCACAGTGGACGAGTCAAAGAAGTTTCTGCTGCGTCTCAGTTTTATCTCTCAAGAGAGTATCCTTTAGGGACTTCCGTGGCGATCCAGTGGTTAGGACTTTGACTCCCAATGCAGGAGGTATGGGGTTTGATCCCTGGTCAGGGAGCTATGATCCCACAAACCTTTTCTTTTTTTTTTTTAATTTTATTTTATTTTTAAACTTTACAATATTGTATTAGTTTTGCCAAATATCGAAATGGATCCGCCACAGGTGTACCCGCGTTCCCCATCCTGAACCCTCCTCCCCCCTCCCTCCCCTCCCCTCCCTCTGGGTCGTCCCAGTGCACCAGCCCCAAGCATCCAGTACCGTGCATCGAACCTGGCCAAAACTTAAGGGAAAAAAGCAGAAAAAATATTATAACAAAATTCAATAATGATTTTAAAAATAGTCCACATCAAAAAAAAAAATCTTAGAAAAGGAGAGTATCCTTTAAAAATAAAGGATAAATACTTCTGTTAAATACATTTTAAAATATTTCAAATGTTATTTCAAATATTTTGTAAAGAAATAAGGCATAATAAATGCTCACCCTTCATAATAAATGAGCATCCTTGTTCCCAGCACAAGCTTAAGAATTAATATTTAACAAATACAGATGAAACCCCTGTTCCGCCTCAGAAGTTTATAAGACCAAGTATGCAGTGCCTTGAAGAAGCCCAGTTGAAATATTGGGAGCTGTCCTGTGATAGCAAGAGAGAGAACATGCTTCTGGAGGAAAAAAAAAATGCACTTTTCTCTTGTTGGTTTGAATTTTTTTAATTCCAAATACTTAAACCATAAAAAATTGCCAATATTCCATTATTTTCAAACCTCAAAAGTGACAGTTTTATATGGTTAGCCTTAGAGCAGAGAGACAGATATCCATTGCACATTACAAGAAGAAACCAAAATCCAGGTCACACCTTCTCTTGCCTAGATCATTAGCTTGGACCCAGAAATGGCTTCCTTGCTTTTATTCTCATATTTACATGCTCAATCACTTCAGCTGTGTCCAATTCTTTGTGACCCGTGGACTATAGCCCGCTAGGCTCCTCTGTCCATGGGATTCTCCAGGCAAGAATAGTGGAGTGGGTTGCCATGCCCTCCTCCAGGGAATCTTCCCAACCCAGTGATCAAACCCACATCTCCTGTGTCTCCTGCATTACAGGTGGATTCTTTACCGCTGAGCCACTGGGGAAGCCCACCTCTTCCAATTCAACTTCCATGCTCTTGCTACAAGCATATGTATATCACATTAAGAATTAAGACAGGAAAACTGTCTTGATTATATAGATAGTGGAATTCTTACTACAAGCCAACTACCTTGCAGAGGCTGCACTTTACATTACTCATCTCATTTTATCCTCACAGGAAACTTTGAGACCTTCAGAGGCTGACCCAAGTTTTGTGGGATCCAAGTTTTGGGATACCCTGATGAGAGGAAATTAAATTCAAAATGAGTTATGAAAGTTAATATCTGTTTAGGTTAAGAAAAAGTGCAACAAAATTTGAGAGGCAAGTAAATACTTCAGATGCCACAAAGTCCAGAAGAATCACATGGTTTTATTAATTAACCATTTGACATCCATTGAAGGCAATGGCACCCCTCTCCAGTACTCTTGCCTAGAAAATCCCATGGATGGAGGAGCCTGGTGGGCTGCAGTCCATGGGGTCGCTAGAGTCGGACACAACTGAGCGACTTAACTTTCACTTTTCACTTTCCTGCATTGGAGAAGGAAATGGCAACCTACTCCAGTGTTCTTGCCTGGAGAATCCCAGGGACGGGGGAGCCTGGTGGGCTGCCATCTATGGGGTCGCACAGAGTCAGACACGACTGAAGTGACTTAGCATAGCATAGCATGTAATACTTTATTCCCCTACATTTTGACTGCATATTCTTCCATCTAACAAGTCTTTCATAATATCATTTTCTATGGAGAAAATGCTCAGTCTTTCCTCTAAATAATGGTTGAGCAAGCTTTTTTAAAAAATCATGGAGAGTACTTTTATAATTTCTTTTTGCTTCATAGTTCAATATTAGTAATATGTTAAGTTTTCAAAGAAAGGGAAAATGAAAACATTAGTTGCTCAGTCATGTCCAACTCTTTGCAATCCCATGGACTGTAGCTTACCAGGCTCCTCCGTCCGTGGCATTTTCCAGGCAAGAGTACTGGAGTGGGTTGCCATTTCCTTCTCCAGGGGAATATTCCCAACCTGGAAATCAAACCCAGGTCTCCCACGTTGCAGGCAAACGCTTTTACCATCTGAGCCACCAGGGAAGCCCAAAGAAAGCGAAAGTGAAAGCATTAGTTGCTCAATCACGTCCAACTCTTTGCAATCACATGGACTGTAGCTTAGCAGGCTCCTCTGTCCATGGAATTCTCCAGGCAAGAATATTGAAGTGGGTTCCATTCTCTAGGAGATCTTCACGACCCAGGGATCGAACCCGGGTCTCCTGCATTGCAGGCAGATTCTTTACCAGCTGACCTACCAGGGAAGCCCCGAGATCATCATCAAATGTCATTTTCCCCCGGATATGAAGCAGTGAGATTTGGAATATTCCCAACAGACTTTGCTCCTGGCTCCACACAATTCTTTCTCAACCTCCCATAGACCTTCGGTGCTGGGTGCTCTAAGGCATGTTCATATCACAGGATGACCTCTGGCCCTGCCCCTTTGTGTCCCAATACTAGATGAGCTGGCTATTTCCAGCCCCAAAGTGCTAGCAATAACTTACCCAAATATGGCAATGACTGTTTAACATCTAAGCATATCCTACTACATCCAAAGTCAATTACCCCTAACTCAACTTTTCCCCATGGCCAATGGTAGATCAAACCAGTCAGTCCTAAAGGAAATCAACCCTGAATATGCATGGGAAGGAGTGATGCTGAAGCTGAAGCTTTGATACTTTGGCCACCTGACGCGAAGAACCAAGTCATTGTAAAAGACTCTGATGCTGGGAAAGATTGAAGGCAAAAGGAGAAGGTGGCGGCAGAGGATGAGATGGTGTGATAGTATCAGTGACTCAATGGACATGAATTTGAGCAAACTCCAGGAGATCGTGAAGGACCAGGAAGTCTGGCATGCTGCATGCAGTCTCTGGGATCACAAAGAGTTGGACATGTCTGAGCGACTGAACAATAACAAAATGCTACCCAATACAAGGGAAAGTCAGAGAAGAAAGAGACGGTAGTCCTAATGGATTGCAGTTAATATGTCTTATGTTTACGAGTTGTATAAGATACTTGACCAAGTGGACATATCTCTAGGGCCTCTCCCAGGGCCTTGGAAGGAGCCCAAACAAGTGAGAGACTGACCCTGAGGGCTGGAGGGGAGCTGAGAAGTTGCATTCACTTCTGGAAAGTTGCTTGAGGTCACTGGGGTAGCAAGTGACAGAGCTAGGATTTGAACCCAGTCTGTGGAGTCCAAGCTCTTATCTACTAAATTATGTTAACTCACGTTTTTGGCACATAATCTTTCCCTTCCTTTCATACCCCATCTTAGCACCCAGCATTTCACCATTGGTCAACATCTGCTACACCAAAACATGGACATTCGAATATCGAAACAGGTATGCTATATTCCTGCGCACCCCTGGGCCAACTTCCTTTAAGACTCTGGAATTCAACTGCTTTTTGAAACAAATTTTATCACAACATAGGATTTCCAATAGCTCCGTATTAAAATTCACTGCCTTCCTCCACCCACATTCTAAAATTCATGTTGCTGCTCATCCAGCTTAGGGAGATTTCTCAGGCTGCCCCAAGGGTTGATAAATGTAGTCCAGTCCTCTGACGTTTATTCTGGTGTCCCTAAGAGCCATGTTTCGGAAGTGGTGGGACAGTCTTCTTTAGAAGGGGGACAGCCAGCAGGGGCCCTGCTCTCAATGGCCTGGCACCTGCAGAAGAAAGGGTTTTCCTGATAAACCTTCCAGTGTCTGGACCCGCGGTTTGTGCACATGGGCGGAACTCTCTCTCACAGAACAAGTGTGTTTGCCAAATCAGGGACTGAAGTATCTTGCAAGTCCACTTGTTTCAGAAGAAAGACAGGATAAGGGAAGTGGCAGAAGCAGTGATAGGGAAGGAGTTTTTCTCACTAACAAGTGTGAGCTGATAAGCCCGACCTGTAAGGCAAATGTTGAGGGGTCCTGAGTACACTTCTCAGGCCAAAATTAGCTGAGCAAATTTGATTTGGCTTTTCCATTTTATAGTGGGAAAAAAATTCTGAAGAAGAAAGAAAACTCAGAGTGTATTGCTGTCACGAATGACAGATTTGACTGCTTCTCTGTTAGATTTTTTCCTACTAAAGAAGTCAATGAAGTCACTTTCTAATATGTCTGAATTGTAGGGTGACATGACCAAAAAATACAGTAATAATAATATGTGAGTCCTTATTACGTTCCCAGTCCCTGGACTGAGTGTGTTTACATTGCTTATTTCATTTGATCCTCACAAGAACCCTCTGAGGCTGTTTCAAATTACAGATGAAGAAAATGAGGCTTAGAGAGATTTAATAATTTACCCAACTCAGCCACACAGCCAGCAGGCAGTGGAGGCCAGATCTGAACCAAAGCAGCCAGTTTGGGGACGCTGCACGCTTAATCCACTCTCATACATACACGGAGGGTCCGTTTATATCCTGTTCCTGTCCCCCTGCTCCGGGATCACACTCTGTCTCTGAACAGTCCCCATAGTGTGAGGAACCGTCTGAATGTTACTCGAAACATGTATAAAGCAAACAAGGATTATTTTTATTATCTCCCACAAGTACCCCTATTAGCTTTTTTTTTTTTTTCCTCTTACGGTGACTAGAAGAAAATGTAAGATTAGTAAGAAGGCAAAATAAATATTTACTGAGCTCTGAAAGGCCTGTTGGTGCTCCCCAAGTGGCGCTAGTGGTAAAGAACCCCCCTGTCAATCCAGGAGACATAGGAGATGCAGGTTCGATCCCTGAGTTGGGAAGATCCCCTGGAGGAGGGCATGGCAACCCACTCCGCTGTCCTTGCCTGGAGAATCTCCATGGACAGAGGAGCCTGGTGGGCCACAGTCCATAGGGTTGCACAGTCAGACACAGACGGAAAAGACTTAGCGTGCACATGTGAAAGGGTTGATATTATGCTTAGTTTTTCTCCACCCTTGCTTAGAGGCCCAGCCTGTGTAAAAGGAAGCCCCCAGCAAGGCTTAAGGAGAGTGTGGCTGCTTCCCTCTGGCAAATTCAGGTTCCTGTGAAGCGTCTAAGGTCATGGTGTTGCTCCTTGGGGGCTGAACTGGGTTCCCTGTGTCTTACCTGTTTGTACCTAAAAACTCCACCAGGAAGTTTTTGAAAAGTTCTCCGGAGGGGCAGTCATGTTCACCTGGTCCAAGTGTAGAGTACAGTGTCGATTCCGTGCCAGACCAAGGGTCCCTGGGGAAGCACCAGCCCAGGCCTTGTGGTCACATTGGAGGGGAAGCGATGAGTCAAGGCCAAGAGATGAGAGGGAACCTCAGGAGAATGTGTGCTCCCAGCCACCCACCTCACAGGAGAAACCAAGGCCCCGGGAAAGGAAGTGACCCCTGCTGGTCACGGTGGAACCAGCACCAGGCTTCCTGTTTAAGACACTCCTTCCATCATAGGCTGCTGACGTGCTTGTCCCCGGGCAGCACCTCCCAAGTACACAGGGACGCCCTGAATACTTTGTGGCAGCTTTGCCATCCAGCGATGCCTTTTGAGGTTCCATTTCAGAATTATTATGCTGAGGAGACTGACTTCTAAGAGAGGGTATGCCCTTTTTTCTCAGATGGTTAGATTCTCCATCTATAGCAATAAAAGAGCTATTTAAATAAACTGTTTTATTCCTACAGTTGGTGACTCGTCTACAGTAATATGTGTTATTATATTACCTGAGCCAGTCACGTTTTCTCCAGACTCATATTCCTCAGCAGAGATGCGGGGAGATTGCCCGACAAGTTCATTATTGCTTGTTCCAAAAGCAGGAAGTGCCCTGACCATACACACATACAAGTATTTCACACAGATGACACTTCCTTTTCTCTTTGAGGAGCCTTATTTAACCAAATATACTTGAAGAGTTGGGGAAAGTCAAACTGTTCACCTTGGTCTAGCTTTGTCAGTAGACTATTTTGGAAGGAAACAATTCTACCTTGTATAGTAATATTCTTCTCCAAACCCTGAGTTCATTCAAATTATGGAAACGTCCCCTGCATAGCCCAGTTAGCAAAGCCAGTCTTCACTGTCCAACAAAACAACCCAAGTGGACTGGTTTTCTGATAGAACAAGTCTGACTTCATTGTTTCCATTTAAATGGATGTATTAGTACACGTCCCTGGGACAAGCCTGTCACTCTGAACTCTTACTTCTAAAGTAGGTGGGAAGTTTAGGAGGGAAGTGGATGTACAGAGCAGAGAGCTTCAAGCCTCTCCGTGAATTTGTCACAGGAGGGCCATGAGGCACTGCCACCGTCGGTACGTTCTACTGACACTCTGTCCGCACAAGACTCTCAGGGAAGCTGGATTCTTGAAAAATAACTTAGGAGGTGGAAGAGGTGAAGTCACTACACTTTCAGTGAACAAAAACTGTCAAAAGTCGCACCATTCCACTGTACGATATGTCTGAATTCAGCCCATCCTAACACCCACTGAGCACTGGTCCTCACCCTTAACAGGAATACACGTATGTAAAGCAGGGAGAGGCTCAGAGCTCCAGCTTGGACCTGTGGTCCTTGATTAAAGGAGCAGCTCCTCACAGCAGTCACTCATCCTGTCTCTTGTCTCTTTGCTTGGCACTGTAGAGGTTCCTGCACCCTAGATAAAGTAACTTGGTGAGATAGGGAAAGAAGGAACTGAGGAAACACAGTGGTGAAAGAATGCTAGAATGGTGGTTGGGTCACAGGCGTAGTCTTAGAATATTGGCCTCAACAAATAAGACATGTGGAAGTTGGGGACCTGGAATTTGCTGCTTTCAAATTTGCGTGCATCCATGCTCAGTCGCTTCGGTTGTGTATGATTCTTTGCAACCCCATGGACTGTAGCCTGCTAGGGTCCTCTGTCCATGGGATTCTCCAGGCAAGAGTACTAGAGTGGGTTGCCATTTCCTACTCCAGGGGATCCTCCCAACCCAGGGACCGAACCCACATCACTTATGTCTCCTGCATTGGCAGTCTGTGTCTTTACCACTAGCACCAGCTGGAAAGCACAAATTTACCTGTACTGCAATTTAAAGATTTTAAAGATCCCAACAAAGCGCCTTGTATCAGGATGTTCATTGCAACGTTGAAATAGCAGAAATTTAGAAGCAGCATAAATTTAGATTCATCAGTGGGAGGGGGGTGGTCAATACAACAGAATACAGTAATTAAATTACATAAATGAATCATACACACACGTGCTCACATATGCATCCATGAACTATTATGTTGAGTCAAAAGATGATTTTCAAAATGCTGCTTAGAGAGTATTATGTTAAGAAAATAGCACACTGGTTTATAGATACATAAATATGTAGTAAAAGAATGAAAACATGGACAGAAGCATGAACTACCGGGGGAAGGTACATCAACTTTGTAATGTGTTATCTTTTCAAAAGAGCAGCTCAGTCTTCCTTGCTGTTTAAATTGATTATTGTATTTCCAGAGGAAACAAAGAGACTGATTTTTAAATATGTATCCTGTGCATCAGTTCAGTTGGAAAAGGGGCTTGAGAGTTTCAGTTTAGGCTTTTGTGGGAGAACAAAGGAAGTGAGGTGACCTTTCACCTCAGCCACTCCAGCAGCCCCAAATACAGGTTTAAGAGAATTTCCATCTTGGAAGGAGCTGAGTCTGGTTGGACTGCTTATCCCAAAGTCATTCCTAATTTTTGTTTTTAATGAAATTTGACAAATAATGTATGTGCAAGAAGGCTCCTGTAGAATGGCCTTAATTTGAGTTTAGGAATGCATAATTTTATCAAGATCTCTGTAATTAGATATTGTGCAATAGAATATAAAGCAAATACTGCTCGTTCCATGGCAACAACGGCCTTTAGTACCTCACTATCTTTGAGATAACGAAGGTTTCCATACACACGCATCACATGGGATTTTTTAAATAGACATCCAAGAAGAAAATGAAAGTTTCCCAATTGGTTTTCCCCTGATTTTAAGGGCAAGTATATGAACGTGTGCTCTGTTCTCTTCTTTCTCTATTGTCTCCTAGATGCGAGTCGCTCTCCCCCACTCCTCGATCTGTCTGAACTGTAAGCGTGTTGCTGCAGGTTTCATAGCCCTGTACAATAATGTCATTGCTTCAGCTAGTGTTTGGGGTAAAGTGCTTGTCTTTGGAAGAGAGAGAAAAGAATTAAGATTGTGGTCACTTTCTTTGTGGACTGAGGAGGGGTTTCAAGAGTGCTGACCGGCCAGGGCTTGGACTACAGAGTGAACTTCTAGAAGGCAGGGAGTAACTTCTGTGACTCCAGCATCTAGCATTGCAGGCACACAGTAGGTACTCAATAATTAACTCCCTCCTGGTTAATAATCATTCAGAGGGAAGACAGCAGTGTGGAATAATTGCTAAGGAAAGCCCTGACAAGGCGCACTTTTGCTAGTAAGCTGGAGGTCAGATACCTGAGTGAGCAGGTGGTCGTACAAATATGTCAGGTGGGCCTGGCTGAACATCACACAGTAGGAAGTGAAGGCCTGGGGTGAGCCAAGGTGTGCACGGCTGATCCTAAAGCATTCAGGTTTTTTCAAACATCAACTAAGCCAAACAAAACAGTCTAATTTGCATTTCTGCCTAGGCTTTGAGGAAAGCTAATTCTGTTAATAGCATAGGGATGTTTCCACTGAGAGATAGCCAAGTCCCAAACAGGTTAAGAACAGTTTCCACCAAGTGCCAGGATTAAGCAGGTAACTATGCAAGGGTATTGCTCTTTCCTCAGTAATAAGACTCTGTGTAAGATCTGCTCTGTGCAGGGCCAGTTCTGAAAGCACCAGGCTCTTTTTTTCTTGCTTTGGAATCTGGTCGAAATCCACTTGTAGTGTTCACCAAGGTCAACTTAGAAAGAGAGAATACCCAGCAACATATCCTGTACCTTAAGAGCAAGGGTCTGTGGAAGGCAAGAGAAACAGCCCGTGCATGCATGTCTGCTAGCACACATGTGTGTGTGTTAGTCGTTCAGTTGTGTCCGACTCTCTGTGACCCCATGGACCGTAGCTTGCCAGCCTCGTCTGTCCATGGAATTCTCCAGGCAAGAATACTGGAGTGGATTTTCATTCCCTTCTCTAGGGGATCTTCCCAACCCAGGGATCAAACCCAGGTCTCCCTCTTTGCAGGCTGATTCTTCACCATCTGAGTCACCAGGGAAAGTAGCACACAGGTGACCTTCAAATCATCATTTTAAACACCAGCTGGTCAACAACTGCCTTCTGCCCAGCCTGCTGCCTCCCTGGGGTGATCTCCTGGAGTCTGATTAATCGTACCTCCCAATAAAGGCTGCTCGGTTGTACATAAACATTTCGAGTACAGAGCCTCTTGGCCACAAGGTTTTCCTTTAGGAAATACTAGCCCAAGTCCCTCGTGTTGGAACACATGACTAAGTATCTGTAGATGTTCTGCCCAAGATACACCTAGGCTAAATTCATTTCATTCAGTTCAGTTCCGTTCAGTCGCTCAGTCATGTCTGACTCTTTGTGACCCCATGAATCGCAGCATGCCAGGCCTCCCTGTCCATCACCAACTCCCAGAGTTCACTCAGACTCACGTCCATTGAGTCAGTGATGCCATCCAGCCATCTCATCCTCTGTTGTCCCCTTCTCCTCCTGCCCCCAATCCCTCCCAGCATTATTACGGTAAAGCTCCTTTCAATTGTAATGGCATTAAGCAGTTTTATACATGGCCGTGAGGTGTGCACCTTGAGAGTATACTGAGCACATCTTAAGAGAGCTATTGCTGTATAGTGAGGGGGCAGAGAAACACATGTTAATTATCCCTGTGAATCTTACAAGTGTTTTGGAAAATCATAGAAATCAAACCATTCTTTGGATGTAGAGAGCAGTCTCTTCACAATGACTGAAGGGGCAGTTGGAGGTGTTTTCTTGTCTTCACATGATCCTGAGAGATAGCTAGGAACAGATGTACAACAAACGATTCAGACCCGTTAGGCATCATGGCGTAGGATTTGAAGCATCATTTCAAGTTGTTCATTTCTTCTAAAATGTATGGTCTCATTAAAGGTGGTTGTAGTCTCTTTTGTAAATAGGATCAGTGAAAGAACTAAAATTGTCCGTCTGTCCATTAAACAAAGAACTGGAATGTGAGACCCACCCCCCAAAGTGGCTTCCTAGAGACTATGCATTTCGTTTTATTTTTATTTATTTATTTGGCTGTGTTGGGTCTTGGTTGCAGCACGTGGAATCTTTGCTTTTTCGCTGCAATATGCAAACTCTTGGTTGCAGCGTTTGGGATCTAGTTCCCTGACCAGTGATTGAAACCTGGCCCCCTGCTTTGGGAGTGCAGAGTCTTAGCCACTGAACCACCAGGGGAATCCTGAGACTGTGTATTTTAGAATGATGCACAAAGCAAAGCCATGGAAAAGACGAATTTAATACCATGTACCTGCAAAGGTAGGGGTTGATCTCCACCCTCATTGGTTAGAGAGTCTCTTTGAGGTATTTCAGTGTTTGCAGGTGGCAGCTCGTGCTTCCTTTGCTCAATGATTTTTCATAACAGTAGGGTAGGCAGAGGTCAGACAGCACTCTCTAATGGCTACAGTGTAGACCTGGTCTTAGCCAATCAGGTGCCAGGTACTCTCCTCAACTACAACTAAGGAATTCCTTTAACTCAGAATTCAGAGAAAAAGCAAGTCTCTCTTCGGTAGCAAAGAACCAAAGTTACAGTGTGGGCATGACTATGCATAGGTCACATAAAGAACTGGGAACAGGTATAGAGAAACCATAATATGCAGTGATGAGGAGCTTGCAGGGGTTAATTACCAATTCCTCCCCTCACTGAGCTGTGGTGAAACCCATGGTCAGAAGCTCCCAGGGCTGAGCCCAGTCTGGCTCCAACCAGAGCCTCCTCTTTGATTGTCACACTGATTCCCTTTTGTCCTCTGATTCCTGCATCCCTTCCTGATTTGTGCTCTTTGAATTGCACTGTCAATTACTCTAAGACAGAGTTAATATCCTAATTACAAAGGAGTCTCCACTTCACCAGCCTCAGTTCCCCAAAGAATCACGCCCAGATGTCACCCACTATATTTCTGTTGCTCCAGCACTTTCTGACCTTTGTGCTCATTTGAGAAATCTCTGAAAATGCTGAAGGTATCACTCTCCCTCAGTGGAAATATTCTTTGGGAAAATTCCCAGTAACACTGTATTTCCTTCCCTGCTATGGCAACCAGGGTTTATAAGGCCTGTTTGCTTTAGGTGAAGAACAGCTTTCAGACTAAATGTCTACTTCACATAGTAAATCATGAATGGTTTTCTGCATCAAACTATACAACTCTAGTATCAGTCTATTGGAGAGAAAGAACTGTGGTGCCTGGTTGATGTCTGCTATTTACCTCCTTAAATTTCATGTCATGGAGGGTCTGGTGGTTTGGCAGTCTCTCCTTCAGGTCCAAGACAGTCTTAGATTATCCTTCATGTCACTTATGTGGACTCTCTCTCCCCCCACCCCCACTGTTTTGTTTTGTTTTTTTAGTATGATACAGATTTCTGGTTTGTGAACTCTGAAACCATATTTTTCAAATCAGTAAGACATGTGATGTGAAAAAAAGATTTTTTTTTTTTCTGATTTGTACATGTACTTTACAGAAAGTTTCTTAAAATGAAATCAGATTAGCTATACATTGGGGGAAAATCAACTTTTAAAAATACAAGATTATATAATATAGACACTGCCCTAAGAAGATGCAGAAATGAAGAGTCTCCCTCTAACATACCCAGAGTGAAATGTATTATCAGTTGTTAGACTTACAACTTATTTTTGCAAAAATAATAATAATAATTCCTTCCCTGAGCTTATATACATGAGAGAAATAACCAAGAAGCTTCACTTTTCAAAATATATTGATAGGGCTTCCCTGGTGGCCCAGTGGTTAAGAATCTTCCTTCCGATGCAGGGGACACAGGTTTGATCCTTGACGAAGGATTTGATTCTTAGCGAACTAAGACCTCACGTGCCATGGGACAACTAAACCTATGTACCACAAATTAAAAAGCCCACGCACTGCAGGGAAGACCCCGGGCAGCATTATATATAAAATATACTGATGGTACAACCCTCAGTCCTCTAACCAGAAAGAATTAGCATCTTCAAGCCACTTTTTTCCACTGTGGAAGGAGAATGGGTTAGTTTGTTTTTTTTTTTTTTTTTCAGAGTTACTATTCCCAGAATGGTAGACAGTGTGCAAATCCTAGAAAGAGTTTATTTTGCTTAAAATGTGAGCATTTTTCCCTCCAGATTAACTTTGCTGTTGAAGCCAAACCTGTAATTACTGTTATCTAATAGTTTTATAGCGTGCCATGCACTATTTGCAAGGAATTTTTTTCACTGCTCATTCAGAAATACAATTCAATGTTGAAAAGGAGCTCTTTTCCCTTGATATGGGAAAAGAGGCTATGCAAGGGCAAAAACAGTCTTTTTCCTCTAGATTTGTGTTCTGTCTACCCAGAGTTGAAGTATGTTCCTACCCAGGAACAGAGTATGATCGTTCTCTGTGAATTTATTACATGAAAAGAATTTGATTTTTTTTTTAATGGGTGGGAACGCCTTATTTTCAGCTTATGTCCATGACCTCATGGGAATTGTAAAAGTGGGAGAAAACCCTCCCAGGGAAAAGCCCTGTAGGTCAGAGTGAATTAAATCATCAGAGAATTTTCATCCATCCTTTCCAGGGTCAAGTCTAAATCTGTAACAAGAAATCTGCACACAGCAAGGTAGGAATCTAGGAACCAGGGAGGGGGGGCACATCTTCCTGGGACTTGATGTAGCTCCTGTTGTTACAGTAAAGAATCCATCTGCCAAGCAGCAGATTCGGGTTCTATCCCTGGGTCGGGAAGATCCCCTGGAGAAGGAAATGGCAACCGACTCCGGTATTCTTCCCTGGGAAATCTCATGGACAGAGGAGCCTGGTGGGCTACAGTCTATGGGTTCACAAAGAGTGGGACCCCACTTAACGACTAAACCGTCACCACCACCTGTTTCTCTATAAATGTGCAAGCTGGACCACCAGACCAAATACGGCTGGCATTCTGTCTGGGCCGCTGTGCTCTGTGTAGATAAAGAAAACGTAGGGGGAAAGCTGAGCCAAAAGCAAGAAGGTAGACATTCCTTAGGAGGAGGCAACCAATGGGGGAGGGACTATTTACTTCTCAGGAAGTTATGAAATCTCATCTGTAAAACACAGTCGTATTTTTGTTATTCCTTGATTTAACACTTGAGGAAGTTAGCCCAAGCCAGCTGTGACTCTCAGGCTGCCCTGCTCATTAAAATCCCCCTCCACCCCCTTGAATTCAGACCCCCTTTCACCATTACTGGATGTCCCCTGACCTGTTGTCCCTGAGTTAACTCCATGTGATTCAGGGATGCGCCTGGGCAGTGCTCCCAAGAAGTTTCTTTTTAATGGCTTATTTTATACCTACAAAAGTAAAAATTCACTACAGAAATTTTGGGAAATTCTGAGAAGTACAAAATAAAAATACAAGGCACAGTAATTCTATTATCTGTACACTGTGCCATTGTTAACACATTAGCACTAAAAAAAAAAAAAAAGTTTTTTTAAGCATTCAAAGTGATCCTGAAGATGGCAGGTGTGGAGGTGTCCAGAACCTTCCCTTGAGGGCAAAGGTCATATCTCCTCTGTCTCAGGGCCCTGCTAGCTGGCCCAGCACCCAGCATGCAGGAGACACACTGTTTTTGCGTAAGAAGATTCTAGAATTGAGTCCAGGAAAGAAATATGTTGGTGCTTTTTCTTAAGTAGCAACTATAAAATATATTTCTCAATTATGACCTTTTTCTGGAATTCTTTAGAAATGCCAAACACATGTTCATAAGTGATTTGGGGTGTAAGGGTCGATGAGAATGTAAGACATTTCTAGGGCTCCGCTCGGAAGATAAGTTTACTTAAATTTTTGTAACATTTCTTTGGCACGCAGGGCAGGAAGATACCTACTTGGGGCAGTGAACTCTCAATGGGTGAGCTGAGCCCAGGGCTGCTTGAGAAGGGACGGGCGGGGGTCTCCCCGGGCTGGGGCCTCCCCACCCACCTGCAGTATTTGATTCGAAGGAGGTGCAGTTTGAAGGGGGTAGGAGAGGGGCCAGACTGGTTGGTATCCAGGTCTCATAACCCATCAGGGCCTGTACATGGACCATGTATCCCTGCACGGAGCAGCGCCCGTAAACAGATTACAGAACTGCCATTTGTTAATCCCAAAACAGTTTTCTGTCATTTAATTAGAAAATTCATCTTATTTTGCCTCCAGGCCTTGTAGCCTTATTGCATTTGCACATATTTCAAAATGTTTCAAGTACTGACCAGATAACATTAATGAATATATTAGATAGGCAAACGCTTTTAAGCAAAAAAGTAATAAACATGCTTGTGTGTGTGTGTGTGTGTGTATATATATATATATGTATATATATATTGTTAATTCCGTCTGGAGCCAAACAGGTAATTTTCCCTTCAGCATTTTTTTTCAGTCAGCTAAGACAGGTTGGCCTAAGAGTGCAGTCAGCCTGTCTGCAGACTCCAGCTTGACTTGCATACCAGGGTCAGAGTTTTTTCAGAAACAGACAGCGAGATGATCTGATTGGCTCTGGTCCAGAGCATGGTCACAAGGGCTTCTTTGATGAAAGGGTCCTTGGTAAGTCCTGTACCAAAAGCAGCCTGCCACCCTCCTTTCAAAGATATCTATTTAAAGTAATTCCAAGAAAGGGGAAAAAAAAAAACAGTGAGAAAGAGGGAAGGGGAAGAGAGAGAGAGGAGTTACCGCAAGAATAATTATGCTCCCTGGCATAGAGAAAGGGGGAAAAGTTATTACAAGTGAACTGCTGGATGTTGAAGTAGCTGGTTGGCAACTCTGCAAAAACATAAGGAATGTGCAATTAAACTCATTAAAACATCATCATTATGCTTATCAATCTTTTTCCAAAAGGGGTGGGGTGGAGCCATGTGTTAAGGCATGACTGCTTTTGCAGATAAAGATCCAAGACTACCTAGCTGCTTCTCTCAGCAAACAGCATCAGCTCTTCTGTTCCCCGAGGCACCTCCAGGGGCAGGCACGTGGCAGTGGTGGGTGCCTTCCGGGACAGGTATCCGGGAGACTGGCTCCTCTCGGCCAGCAGGCTTCCTCGTGATAGGATCGCCATCAGACAGGCAAGTCTTGATGAGCACCTGCTGTATGCCCAACACTGGTGGGTCAGGGAAATTCAGAAATATTATACAGGATGTGAGCCCGGCCCTCCAGGCACGACTAGTGTAGCTGGGGAGGTGAGAGCGAAGTCATTCATTCATTAAACAGAGAAGATATATTGAGAGGCAGCCCTGGGTGGGCACTCCTCTGGGTGCTGTGGGTGCCAGGATGACCCAAGGTGGACACAGCTCCCACCCGCACCACTCAGCAGAGAGTCAGTCCGTCAGGCCCAAGTTCAGTGACGTACAATTGCTAAACGACCAGTGCTAGGAGGGGAAGGTCAGGGTTCAGTGGGAGGACAGATGGGAGCACAGCTTGCTCATTTTCCACGTTCAGTGTTAAGCTCCTTGAGGAGCTCTTTTATCTCTCTTTTATGGTCACTTTTTCTCTTTCTTTGCTGCTATCATTTTGTAATGGCATTTTTAATATGAAAATGGTTTATAGTGAAGATCACATACAGTGAAGTATAAAAAGAAAATTTTAAATTATCCATAATCTGAACACCCAAAGAGACCCTTCTGACCTTTAGATATATCCTCTTCCAATCTTTTGTTTCCATTTTTGCTTTATTACAAAATCAAAGAAATAGAATTATTTTTCCACTTGACATAATGTGAGCATTTTCCATATCATTGACCATGCTTCAGATCACTGTTTTAGAATATCTGCACAGTTTAACTGATTATACTACTGGATGTTTTATTTGTCTGCGGTTCTTCACCGTTATACATAATACTGCCCTGAGCATCTTTGTATATAACAATTGTCATTTATTTCATATCCAAACAGTTATTTTCAAATAGTGTTTATACAGTAACCACCTGTAAAATCAAGGGAAGTTGTATAAAACAAAACAGAAAGTATGGGCCCCACACTGGAGCTGAGTAAATCTGGAAAACAGGTTATTCGCTGGGGATTAGCACAAGCAGGAAGGCTCATAGAGAAGGTGTGACTTGAACTAGGATGGTCTCTCTCTTCTTTTTTTAACAATTTTATTAATTTGTTTCTTTTGGCTGTGTGCGTCTCCGTTGCTGCAGGGCTTTTTTCTAGTTGTGGTAAGTGGGAATTACACTCCAGTTACTGTACATGGGCTTCTCATTCCAGTGGCTTCTCTTGTTATGGAGCACAGGCTCCAGGTCACGTGGGCTTCACTACTTGTGGCTCCAGGACTCGAGAGCACCAGCTATAGTTGTGGCACATGGGGCTTAGTTGCCCCACAGCATGGGGTATCCTCCCAGACCAGGAATTGAGCCTGTGTCCCTTGCATTGGCAGGCGGATTCTTTACCACTGAGCCACTGAAGCCCGGATGGTCTCATTTTTAAAGTCTTATAATACTGTGGATTGTCTCAAAACCCCTCGTTGTCCTTTCTTCTGAGCATCTGGAAGGAGCACCCCTTTTTCTCCTCCAGCTCAGTCCCAGCAGACTGGTCACCCATGTCTCCACTACATCCCTAGTTCCAGAGACGACAAACATTTCTCTGCTTCAGAATCACCCCAGGGTGTGGGTTGGAAAGCCCGATTCCTGAGCCCCATCCCACACCTGCCAAATCAAAACCTGTGGAGGAGGGGTCTGGGAATCTGCAGTTTTTAAATGCACATCAAGGTAATTCCAGTACAAGGGGCTCAGTGACCCAACGAGGCAGGAGGACGCTGGCTGCATCCGTGATGCTGGACACACAGTGGCCAAGAGGGAGGGCTCCTGTCAGAAATGTATGGGCTCGGCCCCTGGGCTTGCCTTCACCACTTTTGTGTCCGATGCCAGTCTCCCCCTCTTCTGTAAAAGGAAGATAATGATAGGAGATCCCTCCAAGAGTAGTTGTGGGGGTGAAATAAAGTGCTTAAGACCCCAACTCAGAGTCAGTATCCCATGAACATTTTTGGTAGCTGTTATTTTTCATACGCGAGCTTCCCAGGTGGCATTAGCGGTGTAGAACCCGCCTGCCAATGCAGGAGACATAAGAGACATGGGTTCGATCCCTAGGTCGGGAAGATCCCCTGGAGGAGGGCATGACAACCCACTCCAGTATTCTTGCCTGGAGAATCCCATGGACAGAAGATTCTGGCAGGCTCTGGGGTCCGTGGGGTCCCAAAGAATCGGACACAACTAAAGCGACTTAGCACACACGCGTGCACATTTTTTCATATATATCCTTTCTTTTTTAAAACCTGAGCAGTCCATAGGCCTCCTGGCTTAGCCTTTAGTCTTTCTTGGCTGGTGCTGAGCTCACCAATGAGACCTTGTTTGTAAGAGTGGCCTCAGAGATCAGTGACCCTCCCGCGAGAGGCTCCTGCGGAAGCGCAGTTGCCCACTGCACTTCCCTGGGCCTCCTGGCTATGGCAGGGGAGCTGGGGCATCTGATTGGTAGAAATGCATCCTTGGTTGGAAGCCAAGTTAAGCTAAGGTGGGAGGGAAAGATAAGCCTAAGGAAATGCTGATGCAGAGAGGTGTGACTGGAGAAACACCAGCCCCCTTCAGGACTGGAGAGCCAGCTTGAACTTTAATTCCTGGTTTGATCAAGGTAGTGTAAAAATGGACCCCAAAGGTCTTTAGATGGAAAACTAGGTTTTAGGTTTCACATATTAGCTGTAGTTAAAGCCAAATGTTCATTCCACTCAAATTGTGTGGGTGGATCACTTTCCTCCCACTGTTGAAGTATCGTGTGTTTAGCTGCTAATAAACTTAATAGAATCCATTTCTTATTTCCCCTAGCGTATTAAGTCCTTTCACATGCACTGCTGAACCAACGCTTAGTGACACTGTGTTAGAAAGTATTTTTGTTGGAAACAGACAACGGACACAGTTCAGCTGCAAAACACGTCTCAAAAAGGCTTCTTTTCTCCAATCTCCAGCTTGCAAAGAGTCATTTGAATTCAGGGAATCCTCCCAGTCAACCAGAACACCTACACAAAGTAGGAAGGAATTTTGTTTTATTGATTCAAGAAGCAGATTCAAAGAAACTGCATGCTTCTCTACACCCACAGAAGCTCCCACCTGTCCATCTCCCACCCCTACCCCCAAATTCTCATTGCCACGAATGGTGCCCGGTTTCCTCACTGTCCCAACACTCCAAGGCCACCCAAATCGGAAGAGTCAGGGTGCATTTCCAGGGTCCAGGCAACCCTGTCTCTTCTCAGTGAAAGTTGCTCAGTCGTGTCCGACTCTTTGCAACCCCATGGACTATAGTCCATGAAATTCTCAAGGCCAGAATACTGGAGTGGGTAGCCTTTCCCTTCTCTAGGGGATCTTCCCAACCCAGGGATTGAACCCTGGTCTCCAGCATTGCAGGCGGATTCTTTACCAGCTGAGCCACAAGGGAAGCCTAAGAATACTGGAGTGGGTAGCCTATCCCTCCTCCAGAGGAGTTTCCCAACCCAGGAATACGAACCGGGGTCTCCTACATTGCAGGTGTATTCTTTGCCAACTGAGCTATGAGGGAAGCACTCTCTTCTCAGAGTGCTTGGTGATTGAAGGTGAGTGCTGTAACCTAACAAAACAGAGAAATGGACGTGGAGAGCAGTATAGGGAATACTGGCGTCTTCTAAGCCTGAACTGAAAAGAAACAAATAAAAATGGGGAATCATGAAGCTATAGATATAGACAAGGAAAATACGCAGAATTTCTCAGGGAGACATGGAATTCAAGGAGGTAGGCATAGACATTTGACAGTTTCAATCATTCCATCCTAAAATTTCAATACATGATATCAAGACCACCAGGATGCATTATGTTTGTGGTGTGTTGGTTATCAGTAAGTGTGTGCTGGGACACGGATCGAGATGAGATTTTAAGAAAATGCATTAAGTTGGGAACAGTCCAGATGTTTGTCAATCCATGATATTGATTAAGTTCCCATTTGATTTAAGAATGCAAAAGTAGGACACAACACCCTCCCTTGTCAGCCCTGCTCTATTTTGGTAACAGGTAAACCCACATCCTGAACTGGGCTTCCCCGGTGGCTCAGGCAGTAAAGAGAAACCTGCAGTGAAGGAGACCCAGGTTCGATCCCTGGGTTAGGAAAATCCCCTGGAGAAGGAAAGAGCAACCCACTCCAGTGTTCTTGCCTGGAGAGTAACATGAATAGAGGAGCCAGGTGGGCTACAGTTAACAGGGTCACAAAGAGTCGGACATGACTTAGTGACTAAGCAACAACAAAAACCCATTTCACTTTTGAGCATAAAATTTTCTTTCTTACTTTAAGTTTAAAAACATATAAAGCCAGCCTCATACCCAGGTTTATGTATACCAGGACTGTAAGTCTTGAGGAGTCTGCTGCTTTTTTCACTAAGTGATTGTGAGATCTTTGCTCTGCTATAAGGTGAGAACTAGAAAATTATAATGCCATGCCCATGTTTGCTGAAGTGATCACCCTTGATTGTGTGGGGCTTCTCTCCTGGGATAATCAGCATGGCCCTCTTAAACAGAGCTGTCTTAAAAACCCAGATCTACCAGTAAGATCTGTTTTAATTTTGGTCTAACAGCTTTCGGATTACTCCTCAAGACTATATTGTCAGGCTTTTGTACAAACAAGGAGCTTACACAAAACTTCCATTATAGTTGGTGGCTTGAGGGTGAAGGGGGGCAGCCTTGTTTGGTTGATTGAGTTATGATTGTGTAGGGAACAAATAAAGGCTTTCTTTCCTTAAACATAACGGTTATGTCTTACTCTCCCTAATAATGCCACATATTCTTTGGAAAAATATTTACACAGCCTGACATTATTCTTAATGTCAGTGCAACGTGTTAACCTCTAGGTTGAAATCCAGTTTTAATCCTATAAGCTAGAAAAATAAGTTCGATTCTGCACAATTGAGTTTTGAAACTGTTGATTCTGTTGCTGTATTTATTACCATTGATGGTTGGTTGCTCTCTCCCTTCTCCTTCCCCTTTTTTCTCTCCTCCTCCCCCCGCCTCGTCCCTTCTCCTTCCTTCCTCTTCATCCTTCATCTTTGCTCTCTCTCTTTCTCTCCATAGGTATATATGAATTAAATTGATTATGTATATACATGTATATAGTTCTCTACAAGTGTGTATCTGCACGTGTATCAATTTCATCCATGCTACAAGGAACTATCTTCTTTCTCTGGGAATCTACTCTGTGATCTCAATAAACCCTTTTACAATGAACTGATTTACTGCAGGCCTGGACAGTATTTACACTTTTTCCTGCCTTCCTCCCCAAAGAAGTTAAATGGCTTTTCTTTGACAGTTGTTACTCTAGGTGCATCACAGTTTTACTGACCAGATTTTCTTTAAAGTCTCTTATACAGAAAAAGGGTTGAAAAGTTTGGGTGCTGAGTAGGTTATGTGATTTCAGCTGAGGGGTAGCCCACCACTGCTAGTGTGGACGCGGCGGGGCTTATTTCACGTGGCTTTAAGGGCTGCAGGCACGTTCTCGGTAGTTACGCTCTCAAGGGCGGTAGAGCCTAGCATGCCACAGTCAGTGATCCAGATGCAATCCAGCAGCAAGGTGTAATGGCGGTGGCCAAAAAAGACCCAAAAAGTGAAATCAGACATGAAGTTAGACCAAGCTAGGCTGAGAACTTTCCCTCCCCCCGCCCCCCCACCACTTGGAAACCGAAAGCAGATAGACATCCAGAAACAGGAAGCAGAAAGATTCCTACGAATTGGGATAGGAGCCATAGTGAAAGCTTTTAAAAGTGAGTTTGCAGTGACTTTGGCTCTGGATCAGGCACCGAGCACTGTTTGTCTTCTCTAAATCCATCTTTAAACATAGTTCTGCGACTGTATTTGGGTAGGAGATGTGAACTGGGATATTATAACTTCCACAGACTAATTTTAATCAGCTAATTTGGCGTTTGGAAAGCACTTCAGGTCATTGCAATTATGCAAAGGATATGCAGTCATTAGCGCTCAATATACCAATTTCTCATTAATATCTACCTGGAATCAAGCTGATGAATACAAGGCTATCATTGCCTGAAAATGAACATTTTCACTTGACAGCGTGGCTGCTTTTCTCTCCCGGCTGCTCCCAGAATTGATGTGAGTGCTGGGCCTGGAGAGCAGGGCCGTTTAGAGTTCAGAATCAGGTCTCACACACATGAAGTGGATCGAGACATTTAAATGTTACTGATCCAGCTTACCACAGCCAAACAATCTAGGGGAAGGCTAGTTTAAAAAAATTTTTTTAAAGTCACAGCTGGAGGGCATTTTGCATAACCTCCCACCCTTGGGCACCTCAAACTCAGACCCAGAAGCCCCTGCCACTTGGCACCAGACTCAAAAACCCATTAGTGGTGCCACTTTGGTTACTAGAGGGTGAATGACTAAGCTTGTGACCTCCTGGTAGACTTTAAATGTACCACTGGCCTTGGCTACAAGCCTCATGTCAGAGCATGATTTTATATATCCCACCTGCGCTAAAGTGATGAGGTCGAATTGAGTTCTTGCTTCTTTCCCACCTGTTTGTATTGATACTAAGAGCATGTTGCCCCAGTTTGTATCTAAGAAGTGAACTGAATGGCCTGCTGGCAGGTAGGATACTGCTTCACTGAGTTATGGAACTTCAGAGCCCTGTGACTGGGAATTTTGTGCCTTATGTTGGTATAAATTGTCTTTGTTTAGAAACTATCTTATGCTTAAAGCTCATCTCAGTTTCAGCTCTCAGGCGTTGTTTCATGAAAATATGCCACAAGGTCATTACGCTTCTGCTTTTAACCTCTAGCCTGATGTTTTTACTCTCAGTGCGTGTGTGCGTCCTAAATCGCTTCAGTCGTGTCCGACTCTTTGCGACCCTGTAGACTGTAGTCCTCCAAGCTCTTCTGTCCGTGAGATTCTCTAGGCAAGAATACTGGAGTGGGCTGCCATGCCTTCCTCCAGGGGATCTTCCCCGCCCAGGAATCGAACCTGCGTCTCCTACATCCCCTGCATTGGCAGACATGAGATTCTCTAGGCAAGAATACTGGAGTGGGCTGCCATGCCTTCCTCCAGGGGATCTTCCCCGCCCAGGAATCGAACCTGCGTCTCCTACATCCCCTGCATTGGCAGATGGGTTCTTTACCACTCTTGCCACCTGGTAAGCCCTTTACTCTCAATACCTCCTGCCATATTACACCAAGAACATGTAATGAACTGGGTGCCAATCAGACGCCTGTGCAGTGGTCTTGACGCTCCCCTCAATGGTTTATCCTTCTGACATACTGTAGCACCCTTTTGGGGAAGCAACATGCTAAGAATGTGTGTGGTTCCAGGGAGAGATGAAGGGAAAGATGGAAGGAAAGGTTTTTTGCTTTTTTTTTTTTAAAGCTGCAGTTATACCTGCCAGTAACCATGTCTGCAGCATCCCTGGGAGTTATTGAATCGTTCCCAGCAGACCAGTGCCCAACCTGCAGCACTGGGGATACACACGGCACCCTCAGGAATTCTTAGTTAAGGTTAGAGATTTTTCTCTTCCGTGCCAGAAATTCTTGGATGCAGTTTGCATGCATGCTATCAGTCACCAGCTACTTAATCCCAATCAGTGCCTGTAGAACTTGACGTGTCGGTCATCGGAGCCAGCTGCAGGCAATTCTTGATTGTCTGTGGGAATGGAGAAGACTTGAGGCATGGTTGATCCAAAGCGGTGAATAATGCAAAAGAAACCTATTTCGAGAATTATCTTTTGTTGGTTTTGTTTTTATAGAACTGCTTTACCTTCCCAGTTATACTTTCCTTAAGCTAAACTTGGTGTTTAAAATGTTATATTCTAAGTTTTTATATTATATGGATTAATGTAGTAGAAAAAGTTAGAAAATTATAGGAGGCTTAAAAATCACACCATGAGTAACCTTTTGCCAAATATATGCCTTGGCGATTTTCTCCTGCTACAAACACATATAATTTTTAATTAAGTTGAACTTTTTTTACTTTACTGCAGATGGTGATCATTGTTCCGTACCAGTTAATTCATCAGCATCACCATTTTTATGGGTTGTATGGTACTTGGTGTTATGAATGTACCACAGTTTGTTTATACACATGCCCATTGATGAATTTTTGCATTATTTTGAAATTACAGTTACTAACAGTGTTTGTATGTATTGTTACTGTTGTTTAGTTGCTAAGTCGTGTTTGACTCTCTATGGACACATGGACCGTAGCTCTTCCATCCATGGGAATTCCCCGGCAAGAATACTGGAGCGGGTTGCCGTCTCCTTCTCCAGGGGATCTTCCTGACCTAGGGACTGAACCTACATCTCCTGCATTGGAAGGCAGATGCTTTGCCACTGAGCCACTAGGGAAGCCAGTATATATTACATTAATGTATTTAGTATTTGAGGGTGTTCACTCCCGTTGTTCCGACATAATCCACACTGTTAGATTTATGCCTCCCTGTCTTCAGGGCTAGGACAACACGTTAGAATAGTTTCTCTATTGTGCTTTTAATCTGACAGCTTTTACTTTGTACTCAGCACTGAGGAGGCATTTATTTTCTTTTAGGAATCAAGTGTGCATTTAGGGTTTGCCACCCTCAAATTAAAGTTTGTCAAAGTTAGGACTTGGGGAGGCAGGATAGCCCAATGGTCAAGAGTAGGAACTCTGTGCCCAGACCATCTGGATTCAAATCCCCAGTTTGTTTAAGGGTATTCAACTCAGAGGCCTGCCTGCCTCCCTGCCTTTCTTCCTGCCTTCTTTCCTTTCTGTTTCTCTGTACCCTCCCATTATGAAAAAATTATAATTCAAAAAAATCTGAAGATGAATGGGACATTTAACCAGTTTGTTTTAAACCCTAACTCCATACAAGACACGTTGAGTAAAGCCCAGAACATTCTAGGCACCCAGGACCCATCTTGTCATCAGGCACCTGGGGGGCAGGGAGACTCGAGGTGTCTGGCGACTGTTTCTCTTTTGGGCTGAATCCAGCAGAGCAGTGGCGCACAGGGCAGCTGTAGAGTGACTGGTAGGATGAGGGTGTGGTTTCCTTTGGTGTGCTGCTCGCCCCCAGTGGCCCGTGCTTTGTGCCATGAGCCACGAGGCCCTTGCGTCTTAAGAGCGTGACACCTGTCACTTCTCCCCTTGCATCTTGGTCCCTTTCCTGGGACTTCTGTGCCCCAGCCTCCTCCTCCACCGCAATCTCCTGTGACAGGTGACCTCCAAGATAAGCCAGGCCTCCCTCAGCATCTCTCTGTCCCTACCCAAGGGCTTCCACATCCTATTTTGACCTGCAGTGGCTCGCAGCTCCCTGCAGATATTTGAAAAGAGAATGAAGTGATTTCCATAATTAAAACAAACTGCTTGATGAGTGTGAGACTCCATTGTTGTGCTATAATGGAATGATTTAGATGCTTTGTGAGACACGGGGCAGCGGGGGAAGCTGTTCTCCCACCCTGGAAATGTAATTACAGCTCCACAAAGCTCTTTCTGGAGAGACTTAGGGTGGTTAGAACAGGACGCGGTCGTTGTCTCTGGGAGAAAAGACCAAAACAGAAGACCCTTAACTTTGCAATCTTGCCTACTCAACTTTAAGCATATGATGTAGTTCGTGGAGCCACTACTGAAGCCGGAGGGGGCATTTGGTATTCACGCACTGACCAGCTCCCAGCTTACCCCCTCAGTGGGGAATTTTTGCTTTTTTTTTGCATGTTTTCACCCTCTACCTCTGTCTCTTCAGGTTCTCTGGTGCCACCGAGCAAGCCTCTTTAAAACCACTTTAGGATTTCAGATTTCTTTTGTGCTCAGTCGTGTCTGACTCTCTGTGAACCTTTGGACTGTAGCTCACCAGGCTCCTCCGTCCATGGGATTTCCAAGGCAAAAATACTGGGGTGGGTTTCCATTTCCTCCTACGGGGCATATTTCTCATCCAGGGATGGAACCCATGTCTCCTGCAATGAAGGCAGATTCTTTACCTACCGAGCCATCAGGGAAGCCCCTTTAGGATTTCAGATTGAAGGAGACCAAAGATGACTAGAAAACTAGATGACAATGCCATGTGTGATCCTTGACTGAATTTGGGAACAGGGGTGGGGGTGGAGTGGAGGGGAATCTGTAAAGAACATTGTTAGGACAAGTGGCAGAACTGACGTGCAGACTGTGAATTTGATGTTAGTATTATATCATTGCTAAACTTCTGATTTTGGTCAGTGTGTTATGGTAATAAAGTGGCATCATGTTTGCACCTGATTCTCAGATGGTTTCCAGTGAAATAGGCATTTATGCAGAGAGACAGAGAATGGTAAAACATATGGAGCAAAATAATAACAACCAGTAAATCTAGGTAAAGGATGTATTATTCTTGCAACTTTTCTGTTAAGTTTGGAAGTATTTCCAATAAAAAGTTACGAACAAAAAAGCCAGTCATGTTAAGAAGTAATTCTGGCCTGACAGAATTGTCAGGGCTGACAATTACTCATTTCTTAAAAGAAAAACTGGGAGGAGTAGAAAAGAAAAGAAAAAATGCATGGTCCAAATTTCTGTGTGAATTAGGGAGAGCTAAAATTTGCAATTATATCCACAAGTTAGATGGAAATCCAGCTCACCACCACAGCTCTGCTGACTTTAGAACCCGGAACCCAAGCCTTACCTGTGCCCCATATAAAGTGCTGCCATCTGGTGGGGGTGGATGGCACTCGTTATAAGGTGATCACTAACCAGGAAGTGAACCCTTCATGTGCATGGGAGGACTTGTACTTCCTCTGATGGTGTCAGGGAGGCTTTGTCATTTAATTTGCAAAGTCTGTTTGTTTCCCATTCTCATAAGGAAGAAAACCTGGAGTCCAGGTTCATTGGGGATGTTAGGTGAAATCATGGAATTTCTCCATCTTCAAGTCTTTAGCAAGCTAGACTTGCCAACAATAGGCTCCTAGTTTATATCCAGAAGTACCCCGCACCCCACCCATGAGTTGTTGATCTTGGGCAAGCTAGAGCAGTGTCACCAACACAGAAATCAGGCACTCTGGAAAAGCTGGAAGGGCTGACGTCAGCAGTGGTAAAGGTTAAATGCCCTCCAGGTATCTCATGTAGGTTCGGTGTGGCACCACTCCAGTACTCTTGCTTGGAAAATCCCATGGATGGAGGAGCCTGTTAGGCTGCAATCCATGGGGTCGCTAAGAGTTGGACACGACTGAGCGACTTCACTTTCACTTTTCACTTTCATGCATTGGAGAAGGAAATGGCAGCCCACTCCAGTGTTCTTGCCTGGAGAATCCCAGGGACGGCGGAGCCTGGTGGGCTGCCGTCTATGGGGTCACACAGAGTCGGACATGACTGAAGTGACTTAGCATAGCATAGCATAAGAGAACCCAAGTGGTATTCACGGGGGGTTTTCTTGCCTAGTGACGTTGGCACCCGTCTCCCCATCCTGTAGCTCTGCATGGCATTTGGAAAGGTATCCAGGCAGGTCCAAGTGGCTCACCCCTCTTTTACTTTCCCATTGGAACATGACAAAGCTTAGGGCATACCTGTGAGAGCAAGTAGGAAAACCTGGGAAACCATCCATTTCAAAGGTGTCAGATTCAGATGCCCATGGGACCAGATACCACAGCTGAGTGAAATAAGCCAGATGTATGCATGCTAAGTCACTTCAGTCGTGTCTGACTCTTTGCGAACCCGTGGACTATAGTCCTCCAGGCTCCTCTGTCCATGGGATTCTCCAGGCAAAAATAGTGGAGTAGGTTGCCATGCCCTCCTCTAGGGGAACTTCCTTACCCCAGGATCGAACCCATATCCCGTATGGCTTCTGCATTGGAAGGTGGGTTCTTTACCACTAGCGACACCCGGGAAGCCCAAAACAAGCCAGGTGGTGATAAAAACTGGAGCACGAGTGCCCCACTGCAGGAGCGCCTCAGAACCCACTGCATGGCTTTTGTGGGGGACTGTGGGCCTGCTGGCACTTCTCAGGTGGTGCTAGTGGTTAAGAACCTGCCTGCCAGTGCAGGAGACATAAGAGACGTGGGTTTGATCTCTGGGTCTGAAAGATCCCTTGGAGGAGGGCACACAGCCCACTCCAGTATTCTTGCCTAGAGAATCCCATGGATAGAGGAGCCTGGTGGGCTACAGTCCATGGGTTCGAAAAGAGTCGGACATGACTGAAGCAACTTAGCATGCCTGGGCCTGCTGACGTCAGCCCTTCCAGCTTTTCCAGAGTGCCTGATTTCTGGATTAAACATCTCCATGTTCATTAATATTGGCAAGAAATTGTTTTGAAAAATAAAAAACCAACACATCTGGCAGGTGGTATCTGGCCATAGACTGCCAGTTGGCAACTCTGATCTGGTCCAGCCCACCTCTATTACGTGTTGAATAATTATATTCCACAAACAGTTATTGGAAGCCGACAGGGTGCTGGACCCAGAGAGGGCCAGTGACGGGCCTGCAGTCATGCCGCCAGCTCATGACAGAGGCAAGCGCTGCCTCAGGGCGTTCAAGTTGTTTAGCAAGTGCTCCGGTTTGACGTAAAAACAAAAATTTGGCTAAAAGATGCAGCCTCATGAACAAGAGTAATTAATTCCAAACTTTTTTTTTTATAAAATTAATTCCATCATTAAATGTCGTAACATTCTACTTCTGTCTCAAGTTTATAGAAATACCTCCTTAAAATCCACTGTGTTTCTTCCTAACCACAAATAAACTGGTTTTCAGAAACAAATAGGTGTAAAGATGGGGTACAAAGTGTCAGCTGTGGGGGGAAAAGTAACCTCTACCCACCCCCCACCCCCTGCACACACACACACCCCATTTAAAATTATTTGTTTTAGAAATAAACAGGTTGGATAGGACAGTTGCTGACTCTCCCGGGGAACACTTTGGAATGGAGAATGGAGAAGCCTCCCAGATTCCCCAGGCCCCAGGGGGTGGGGTGGGGTGGGGTGGGGTGTGGGGTAGAGCCTCCATGAACATACTGGCCCCCTTTCCCAGTGCCGTGTCCCACACACTGATGTAACTCAGGCTCACATGTGCCTGGATTCTGGAATCAGAGAACCTTGACTTCAAAAATTCACACTGCCACTTATTAGCTGTGTGACCTTGGATGACTTACCTAAACTCCTTCTGTTTCTTCATGTTTCTTTGTTTTTGGTCGTGCTCTGCAGCATGTGGTATCTTAGTTCTTCGACCAAGGATGGAACCTTCGCCCCCTGCAGTGGTAGCGTGGACCACCAGGGAAGTCCCTCTTCATGTTTCAATGGAGATTAGAGTGGTGCCGGGGCTTCCCTGCTGGCTCAGTGGTAAAGAATCTGCCTGCTGATGCAGGAAACGCAGGTTCAATCCCTGGGTCTTGCCTGGAGAATCCCTAGGGACAGAGGAGCCTGGTGGGCTACAGTTCATGGAGGGGGTCGCAAAATTGTCGGACACGACTTAGTGGCTAAATATAGACAACATATAGAATGGGCCGTATCTTGGAGAGCGATTAAAGAACTGAATGGGGGAGATTCTGCCCAGCACGTAACAATGGAGCTGGGCATGCACAGTTCTCATCGCTGGTGCTCCTCCTGTGATGAATGGAGGAGGCAGACTGTGAAGCGGGCAGCTGAGGTGGGAGTGTGGGGGAGAGTTTCCCCACCACACAGCAAAGCAGCCGCGCCACAGGAGCAGCTCCTAAAACAGTTGTGGTTTGGGTTGCTTCAGGGGGGTTGGGTAGAGTTTTATATAGATATAATTCACGTGCCCTTCAGTTCACCCATTTAAAGTACGTAATTTAATGGTTTTTAGACTCTTCACAGATTTGTGCAAACATCGTCACAGTAGATTTCAGACCATCATCATCAACTCAAAAAGAAAGCCCCGAATGTGTAGCCAATCCTCCCAGCCCCAGGCCACCACTAATCCACTTTCTCTATAGGTTTACCTATTCTGGACATTTCATATAAATGGAATCATATAATATGTGAGTCTTTGTGGCTGGCTTCTTTCACTTAGCGTAATGTTCTCAAGGTTTATCCAGCTTGTAGTATGTATCAGAGTTCCATTCCTTTTTATGGACAAATAGCGTACCACATTTTATTTAGCCATGCATCAGTTGATGGGCATTTGGGTTGTTTCCACATTTTAGCTACAGCGAATCATGCTGCCATGAACATTCATGTTCAAGTTTCTGTGTGGACATGTGTTTTCATTTCTCTTGGGTATAAACCTAGGAGCAGAATTATTGAGTCAAGTGGTAACTCCGTGTTTAACTTAACTGTCAAATTGTTTTCCAAAGCAGCTGTACCATGTTATGTTCCCACCAGCAGTGTAGAAGGGTTTTGATTTCGCCACATTCTCATCAACACTTGTTTTTATCTGCCTTTTAGCTTCTAGCCATACTCATGAGTGTGAAGTGGTATCTCACTATGGTTTTGATTTGCATTTTGCTGATGACTAATGATGTTGAGCATCTTTTTCTGTACTTATTAGTTTATATCTTCTTAGGAGAAATGTCTACTCAGATTCTTTGCCCATTTTTCAGTTGTGTTGTCTTTTTCTTATAGAGTTGTAAGCATTCTTTATAAGGTCTAGATACAAGTTTCCTATCAACTATATAATTTGCATCTTTTTCCACTCAGTGGATTGTCTTTTCACTTTCTGAATCGTGTCCTTTGAAACACAAAGGTTTTTAATTTTGATAATATACAATTTATCTATTTTCTTTTGTTACTTGTGCTTTTAGTGCCGTATTCGAAATCCAAGGTCACAAAGATTAACTCTTGTGTTTTCTTCTAAGAATTTTATAGTTTGGGCTCTGGCATTTAGGTTTCTGATGCACTTCAAGTTAATCCTTATATATGGTGTGAGGTAAGGACCCAACTCTCTCTTTTTTTGCATGTGGATATTCAGTTATACAAGCATGTTTAGAGGAAGAGAAAGAACTATAAAGTGATGTGGTCATCCACTAAGACATACTTCAACCCAGTCCACCTTGGAAGCCCTCTAGCCAATAGGAGCAGGATGGGAAGATTCAACTTTCACAATGGGAGGGGCACCTCAGCTACGTCGAGGTTCTAGTCTGCAAGCCATGAACTGTAACTCCAAAGCTCATCAAGTGTGCCCGTTAAGTTAATGAAATAATGACCAATAGGGTAGTGATTTAATCACCATAACTTGTACTTGTCTCTTACCTACCTGCCATCTCTGAGCCTTTGGGGCAGAAGTAGGGTATAATAGAAACAGAATTGACCTCTTTGTCAAAAGACTAGGAGCTGATTCTTGGTCACCTTTGTGACTTTAGATGGAGAAGGCAATGGTTCCCCACTCCAGTACTCTTGCCTGGAAAATCCCATGGACGGAGGAGCCTGGTGGGCTGCAGTCCATGGGGTCGCGAAGAGTCGGACATGACTGAGCGACTTCACTTTCACTTTTCACTTTCCTGCATTGGAGAAGGAAATGGCAACCCACTCCAGTGTTCTTGCCTGGAGAATCCCAGGGACGGGGGAGCCTGGTGGGCTGCCGTCTATGGGGTCGCACAGAGTCGGACACGACTGAAGTGACTTAGCAGCAGCAGTGACTTTAGATGAGTCATTAACATCTCTGGCCTTAGTTGTCTCATCTCTACAGTGGGCTATTGACACCAAGCTCCCAGTGTTAGTGAATGAGTTCAAGAAAGCATTCCCAGATACGGGAAAGCACATGGTGCCTACTATCCGGTTGACACACAGGTGCTTTGGCGCGTGTGTTCGCTCTCATCACACGTCCAGCCCCTCTTCCACTGTTGATCTTACTCTGTGTTAAACTGTGTGTCTGCTATTGCTGTTTGGTCACTAAGTCATGTCTGACTTTTTTGTGACCCCATGACTATAGCCCGCCAGGCTTCTCTGTCCATGGGATTTCCCAAGCAAGAATACTGGCACGGATTGCCATCTTCTTCTCCAGGGGATCTTCCTGACCAGGGATCAAACCTGCATCTCCTGGTTGGCAGGCATACTCTTTATCACTGAGCCACCAGGGAAGCCCATTGTCTGCTACTCCAGATCATACAGGTCAAAATACTAGAATCGCATACAATAGCCAATTCCAGAGGCACGAACCTACCCACAAACTATGCTGTTCTACCCCTGATGCTCTTCTGAGACCCTAACCTCAGGAAGTCTTAGAAAAAGAGGACAGTTGGGCACACCTCAAGTGAGCTGAGGGTGTGCCTGGAAGGTGCTCAGGCTCAACCCATCGTAGGGTTGTGAGCAGCACCCCTGGTGCCCAGCTGATTGGAAAGAAAACTTGCAGCCATAGGACTGAGCACCCATCCAGCAGAGCCTAAATATTGGAAAAGAGGGCCAAGAGGGGTCTTCAGAGTGTGGATTCTGAAGATTTTCCCCCCGGGCCTGACATTTCTTCTCGTGGTGCCCTACTCTTGGGCTAAGGCACAGTATCATGGCCAGCATCTCACATCTTACCTGGCATGGGCAGCGGAGAGCTAGTGGATGTGAAGACTCTGGGAGCAGTAAGAAGAGCTGTGCCAACGTGAAGAGGTGCCATAACCCACAAGGAGACGCTGGCGTAAGTCATAGGATGTAGAGCTGAGAGGAAGGGCCCTTAGGTCTTCTGTCCAGTGCCCTCCCTTGGCTCAAAGAGACAACTGTCTCGGACACAGAGTGACGTGACGAGGTGTGGCAGTGTGTTGCAGTGGCAGAGCCTAGGTACCTGCCGTTGTGTCCTGAAGCCATGCAGCCTGGAACTCCATTTTGATATGGAGGGTGTTGGAGAAGGTGTCTCAAAAAAGGCTGACTGTTCAGGTCTGGAGTTGAGAGCATCAGGAGCAGCTCAGGAGCTATTTGATGGTAGTGGTGGCAGGGGGTCAGAAGCATAAATAGGCTTTGAGGCAGAGGCACAAAAGCTAGAAGTTCTCTGCTTCTCCATTTTGACAAAGGTCCTTCCCATAGGTATATTCTATTTCAGCTGAAACTTCAAATGCCAGAAAAAGATGCTGGGACATCTGTGACCCAGACCTGCTTCTGCCACTGACTATGGCAGGGTGGGGGTGCTTCCTGGGACCACCATTCCCCACTTTGCACCTCTGTCTGCTCATGGCATGTGAGATGGGAGTAACGTAGGTAAACCCTGGAGGCCTGTGCTTCTGACAACCTCCATGTTTAAGGCCAAGTCGTGCTCGGGGTGGCAAATTAATGAACAACTTTACGGGAGCGTGTTTAGAAATAAGTTTGGGGTGATGATTTTAAGTTCAACCATTTTTGTATGCACTTATTCAAGTGATACATTTGACCTGATTAATAGAAAGTGCACCAACCTAATGTATAATATTAGGAGATAATTGCAATGGATGAAAGTCTCTTGAGTCAATTAACTCTTATTACCTGGAAACCATTTATAAGAGGCAATAAATTATTGGGACAACACAATTAGCAGTCCCACAATAAAATGGGTTTCACGTGTGTGCCTGTAGGCGCCCCACTCCTGAAGGCCTGTCAAGTTAAAGGGTACGTGTTGGGGGGGATGGCTGTGCCCTTTTATGTTCACAGGAGTGTGTTAACAGGCAGCAGGGCTGACATATCCCAGGCTAGACCGGGGCAATGAAATAAGCTTTCCACGCCTGGGAACAATGACGCCTGTGTCACAGCCAGTCAATGCCTGTTTCAGTGCCTTGTGTTGGCCAATCTGCTGAGTGATATTTGAGGTTGGATCTTGTGATTCTGTTTAAAGACAGTTTCTAACACTCCCATCCTGGAATTTAAAAACTGAAATTGCTTAACATTTAGAAAGAGTTGTTTTTCTCCTCTCTCTTCTCTCATCAAGCTACCAGTTCTATGTAGCATGGACAGTTAGAATCAAAGGAAGGTTCTATATAAGGATGCTGGAAAGTACCACTCACTACAGTAGCAAATAAGCTTCTAAAAGCCACATTCCTCTCTTACCCTTGTTTTCACTCTGTGGAAGAAGGTTGTCTTGTCCCTAAGCTGGCCCAAGCTTAGTTCAAAGTGTCTCAGAACAGTAGAATCCAGGATTCCTTTCCACTGAGCCTTCGCACTATTTGCTTATTAAATGAAGAGAACTACTCTAGAGTTCTTTCACAATGATCTGAAATAACCTGACATTCACTTTGACCAACCTAGTGTTTCTGTCACCTGAAGAATTTTTTCCCTCCACTGTTGCGTTACAAGCAGGATTCAAATTCCTAACAGCAGGGACCGGGGTGGGGGAGGGAACTCAACCAATCCCAGAGTACAACAATGTTAATGATCAACGTTTCATTTTTACCATGTTGACTGTTTCAACCACAAGCTTAAAGAATTATCAAGGCCAACTGCATTAGTCCAAATAAGCTGGAAATAATAGACTGACCAGAACCAGTGCTTAGAAGGCAAATTTATAAGTCAAGTAATTGGAAATGTAATAAAGAGGGAAGCAAGTTACCCTAGAATGTAGGTCTCTCTCCTTGTGTACATCCAAATTTGTGGGGTTTGTTTTTTAATATCACCAGATCACTTTATGATAGTCTATCTGTGACTTCTTCAACGATGATAAATGTGCAATCTGATCTTTCAGAAGAATAAACAGTTCCTTGTTAATTAATTTATACAGCTGTCAGTGAAGCTTTTTCTCTCTTTGCACTCTAAGTGTTTCCCTGCCATAGATTTTCTTGCCGTTCCTGGCAAATCTCCAGTGAGCGCCTGGGATTTATTAGGCTGACTTGGTGCAAAGTCTATTGATTGTGGCCCCGAGGGTAATAACTAAATAGAGCCAGAGCAACAAGTCAATAAGAGCATTGTTGCTGCAGCCGGCATTCGCTCTAGGAGTAAGATTGTTTTACAGCAGCCGAGGGTAATCACGGACAGATCAGCGTGTTCAGCACGCGCCGCATGCACCGTGTTAGAGCCGAGGACTGTTTGAGAGCTTTCAGCGAGATCGCTGGAGAATCAGGGTGGGGTCCTGGGATTCTGAACCCCGTGAACTCCTTCATTACAGCTTAAAGGTCTCAACTTTAGCTTTTAACATCTGCTACAAGCTCAGGGAGCCCAGGGGCAGGACTGGGGCGAGAGAGTGCAAACACGGGCCCTGGATCTCAGTACCTCAGCCCTAAGTGCTCTCTGTTCTGGGCTGGGTCCCAGAAGCAAGATGGTTAGGAGCCAAGAGATGCTGAAACAGCTGCTGTCTGCTGTCCATCCATCCATCAGGCCGCCCATCTGATGAGGTGCTAGCCAGTGGCACCATCCCCAGCTTCTCATGACCCAGAATGTGTTCAACATCCACCATCCAAACAGGACTGTGATTACCCCAGAGGAAGTCATATTTTTGTCATTTTCTCACTTCTAGATCTTGAGTTGCAGTGACTTAATTTTCAGAACCGTTTTCTTAAGACTATTTGTATCTTTCAAAGCTTCTTTTCTCTTTGATAGAAGTTCAAAACTCCAACATTCACATATCTGGTGACTGTTTTTTCTTAATTCCAGAAAGCAAAATCAAAGTCCACATCAACACCAGTCTCTCCTCTGCCTTTTGAAAAATCTTTGCCATGTCTCATGGTAGAAACCCGTTTCTATGCACAGAGGACTAGAAAGTCAGAAGCCAGCTTCCCGGATGTGGCTGGTGCTAGCCAGCCTCTCATTCCCCCAGACCCACCGTGTCCCAGTGGTGTGGGAGTCACTAGGTGGGGTGGATTTCTCAGGCCCACTGAAGAAAGCTCTGGGACGCTGGCCTACAATCCAGGTACTGAATTGATGGCTGACAAATAAGTGCCTTCTCTTCCCATGATAGGGGCAGCCCTTTCTTACACAGAAGTCTGTCCTTTGAGTCTTCAACATGGAGTAGTATGGCGATAAAGGCCATCTCTGGGGCTATATGGTTAAAAAAATAAGACTTCACCAAAAGGATTTTATTCCGAATGTAAAATATTCATGGTCAGACACTTTCCCTGGTAGTCCTTGGGAACTATCACATTTCAGTTCCATGTCTGATATTCATCCGCTAGAGACAAAAATCACCTGTGGGGAAAGGGACCATCCTGGCCCCCAGGTCATGAGTGCACTGGTATTTCCATGCAGTCCCCACAGGTCTCAGTTTTCTGGATATTCTGGCATTTGTCTTCTGGTCCTTTCCCAGGGAGTGCTGAAGTTACATTAGATGTTGCCTGTTTTGCCATTTAACTTACAGAAAGAATGCTGATAGAAACAGATAGGAAGTATCTTCCCAACCCAGGGGTCAAACCCAGGTCTGCCACATTTCAGGCAGATTCTTTACCAGCTGAGCCAAAAGGGAAGCCCAAGAATACTGGAGTGGGTCGCCTATCCCTTCTCTAGGGGATCTTCCCGACCCAGGAATTGACCCGGGGTCTCCTTCATTGCAGGCGGATTCTTTACCAACTGAGCTATCAGGGAATCCCATTGATGGTAACAGGTCCCATAATAGTCTTGTTACTCACATTATGCTGGGAAAGTGACCTTTGAGATCCATGACTTGGAAGTACTAGTACTTGGATAAGTACCACCTCATTTTTAACTAAGGTACCAAGACCATCATTTCCAAGTTGTTGAATTGAAGAGCCATGGGGCTCCATGAAGACAGGCACTTGTGAGGAGTTGTTTTTATGTTGTTCTGCTGAAGCCAAGAGCCGTTCTTACCCTCAGTCATCCATTTGATGAAGAACGGTATCCGGTATGAGTGATGCCCAGATGTGCCAGCGTGAACCAGTGACCCACAAATAACTCCAAACCCTCACGTGACCCAATCCAGATTGAAGACAGATCTTCCACAGAATCTTTGTTTTTTAAACAAATTTCATTGTTCTGTACAGAACCGAGGTTTGGTTTTGGGTGTTTTTTTGTTTTGTTTTGTTTTGTTTTCTGTTCATTCCTATTTTACTGAAAGAATCCTTGGCAAATCTATGGCATGAACTAAAACTTGGGAGAGTCTTTAAAAATTACCTGTGGGATGAGTCACATTAATGAAAAGTTCAGAAGCAGAAGCAATTCAGCAGGTAGCAGTCTTTCGGGGGAAAAAAAAAAAAAACAACTTCTGTTGCGAGTTTAGTCAGTATTAACATACAACTTCTGAGCAAAGGTGAACCCCTGCTTCCTTCGCTGGGAGACCCAAGTGACTTGTTCATTGGACATATTTTGGTCCAAATGAAGAAATTTCTGTCTGATCTGCTTAAGTTCAGTCCTGAGATACAAGCATTTTATGACAAATCAAGATGGCCTAAGAGTTGAGGAGCCCTGGCACAGGAAAGAAATATGCTAAGGGGAAAAAACCTAATGATAATCTAAGTTGATTTTTAGAATGCTTTCAGATTCTCAAAGAAGGTGTTTTTGTTTGGGTGGCTGTGGAAACCTCACATTTGCCTTATCACAGCTTGAAAGGGAAAAAGAGGGAACACACCAAAGAGTACACACATTTGAGCTGATTTGGATGATTCCACCAATACTCATCTCAAGGTTTTCAAGGATGGAGGCCTGATATTTTTGGTATTATGTGCTCTTCTCAGTATCAGGGCTAGTCAGAATCATCTCAGATTCATAAAAGACGGAAAGTAATAGATTCGTATATTTTCTAAATGCTGAGAAGTCAAAAGGAGTCGTGTGGGAACTGGTAAAACTGTGGCTGTGGCTGGACTTTGACACAGAGAAGAGCATGGCAGGAATACTACCCTTGTGAAAGGACCAGTGATTTTTCTGTTATCAGTAAGACAAGTCTATTGTGAATGTATGTTCACTCAGTTGCGTTCGACTCTTTGCGATCCCATGGACTATAGCCCGCCAGACTCCTCTCTCCATGGAATTTTCTAGAGTGGCAAGAATACTAGAGTGGGTTGCCATTTCCTCCTCCAAAGGGGTCTTCCTGACCCAGGGATTGAACCCTTGTTTCTTGAGTTTCCTGCATTGGCAGACGGATTCTTTACCAGCTGAGCCACAGGGAAGCCCCTATCGTGAATACATCTTCATAAGGGAGAGTGTTCTCTTTTTGCCTCATGGGCCAGGTTATTCCAAACTCATATACACTCACAAGACCAATCATATAGGACTGGCCTATATGCTACCATATAAGTTAGACCCAATTTTCAGGCATTTCAGATAAGCTGGGCTTGATTTTAAAGAATATCCTGTGGTCTGTTAGCATGTGCTCACCTACTTAAAAAAAAAAAAAATGACCATCTAGGAAAATATTTTAATAGTCAAATCTTCTTCAGCAGCTACAGCCAGCATCCACTTTGCATCAGTTTATGCTTTTGTGTTTCCTGCATTTTATGATTTGGAATAATCTGAAAATAGGTGTCTGAAGGGTTACTCACCTAACAGGTAAGATTGGAAAGAGAAAAATACCTATATTTTCAACATGACTATGATATAGAAGCTGTCAGGCTTTTATAGGCACATTCCCCACTTACAGTATGCTGTGTTGCCAAGGGCTTCTCTTTCTTCAGGTTTCTCATGGACTATTTTTCTGTTACAAGCAACTTATTACTTTTTTGGCTCTGAATTGCTGATATTAATTATTTAATTCTAAACTGAACTGAACTGAAACTTATTTGTATGCCTGGCATTTCGATCATTGAGGATCTGGATAATGTTGTGATCTTGATGGAAGATGAATTTAGCAATTTCACCTATAGTTTGTTCAAATTCAGGCACTTTATTTCAGAATAAACATTCAAACCTTTGGAAACACAATGTCGAGGTAAGTCCATATTTCTCCTTTATTCCCAGCTGAGGTTTTCTATAATAGCCAACATTTACCACATGTCATTCATGTCCCAGATATTAGCTGAAGAACTCCATGTACATGTACATAGTCTCAGTTAATTTTCATGTTAACCATATGAAGTATATATTGTTGTTCCCATTTTATAGATTCAGTTCATCAGTTCAGTTGCTCAGTCATCTCCAACTCTTTGTAACCCCATGGACTGCAGCATGCCAGGCTTCTTTGTCCTACACCATCTCCCAGAGCTTGCTCAAACTCATGTCCATTGAGTCGGTGATGCCATCCAACCATCTCGTCCTCTGTCATCCCCTTCTCCTCCTGCCTTCAATCTTTCCCAGCAACAGGGTCTTTTCTAATGAGTCGGCTCTTCGCATCAGGTGGCCAAAGTATTGGAGCTTCAGCCTTAGAATCAGTCCTTCCAATGAATATTCAGGATTGATTTCCTTTAGGATTCACTGGTGGGGATCTTAGGGCCAAGCTATTTCTGCCCAATGCATGATTCTCTCCCCAGAGCCACTTATCAGGTTGGCCACAATTTGGTCACATCTTCAGCGTGATCTGAGGCTTTACTTGTCCTTTCCTGCCTCTTCCCCACTTTGTTGTCATGTCAGATCTGTGTGACAGCCTGAAGCCTTCCCCTCCCCAGCCCTGCCTCCTCCCTTTGTATTTTTCACAGGTGGTACCCTCCACTAAACTTCTTTCACTCCTAACTCAGTTTTAGCATCTGCTTTCCTGAAAGTCCTGACTTACACAAGTTCCCTCTTGTAGACTCTCCTACTTTCATAGCTGCCCCTTTTCTAGAACTTCACAGTGTTGTGGTCCTTACTATTTGAAACTGTATGCTGTGAGCACATGATTGTTCAAGCCTGTAAGCTCCATGAGGAGAGGCACCTGTCTGATTGCCCATCTTTGCATCCCCAGACCCAGGTGTCTTGCCTTTTACCCCAGAGTAGAGAGACTTGGTGGAGAAGGCAATGGCACCCCACTCCAGTACTCTTGCCTGGAAAGTCCCATGGATGGAGGAGTCTGGTAGGCTGTGGTCCATGGGGTCGCTAAGAATCGGACACGACTGAGCGACTTCACTTTCACTTTTCACTTTTATGCATTGGAGAAGGAAATGGCAGCCCACTCCAGTGTTCTTGCCTGGAGAATCCCAGGGTCGGGGGAGCCTGGTGGGCTGCCATCTATGGGGTCGCACAGAGTCGGACACGCATGAAGCGACTTAGCAGCAGCAGCAGAGAGACTTGGGGCTTCCCTGGTGGCTCAGTGGTAAAGAATCTGCCTGACAATGCAGGAGATGCAGGTTTGATCCCTGGATTAGGGAGATCCCTGAAGAAGGAAATGGCTACCCACTCCTGTATTTTTGCCTGAGAAATCCCATGGACAGCGGAGCCTGGAGGGCTACAGTCCATAGGGTCTCAAGGAGTCAGACATGACTTAGCAACTAAACCACCACCACCACCAGAGAGGCTTGTGCTCTGGATTGCAGCCAAAGCACTTTCCACCCTGCTCTGGGCTTGCTGGGCCCTGGGTGTCCAGGGCGGCTTTACTGACCGCAGCCAATTGAGTGTTGAGACTGTCACAGCTGCTCTGGGATTGGGATGGGGAGACCTGACGCTGGCTTGGAAAGCTCACCAGAAAAGGATATAGCAATGCGGTCTGCATCGGGCCAGTCCCTGTGTGAAAGCCCTTTGGCATCTTTTTTCCTTCATGGAAGTGTGTGCGTGTCCTTCCTCCTTGAGGAGAAGATAAGGACTTAGTGCTTGCAAGGCCTTCTGCGTAAAAACATCTGTATCCGATTTTCCCCGTCGCAGCGTGTTAGTGAAGGCCTGCTAAAGAGCAGCGTGTAGTTGACAAGACTCTCATCAGAAGGTGTCACTGCCATCAGCTGGAATTACAGTGGGGCTGTGAGAGCCGGTGCCCTAGCCAGATGCCGGGCCAGGTAATTACACTTGGTCTCCCTAAATTCCCTCCGGACTTCTCCTCGGACACGTATCTTCATCTCTGCCCTGACCTGCTAGGCAGTGTTTACTAAGAGCCTTTCAGCTGCTGCCATGGTTCATTCCAAAAATGGATGCATTCCTGAAGGACCACTTGTCAGGGGTTTTGTCAGGGAGATTCCTGTTTGGGAGAGGGGCTGGCCTGGCTAGATGGCCCCTCAGGCCCCTTCCCCTTCCTTTTCTTTTTTTTTCCTACTTTTTTTTTATTATTGTTATTGGAGTCCCCTTCCATTTCTGATTCTGTGGTTCAGGGATTGTTACCCTCAAAATGTAGTGTTTACAGAACTACTGAGAGCCTTGTAAATGGATATACTGCCAGATCAAAAGGGTAGAACATAGTAGGAAAGATGTTTAAATACACACACACCAAACAAATCTGGGTATCCCTAGGACCCAGAAAAACTCATGGCTCTATTTTCTCTCTCTAGTACTTTTTGAAGCCATAATTAAGTGAAGACAAAAACGTGTATACATTGAATGGAAGGCGTGTAATCTTTGGGATAATTCTGATGTAATTAACACAGCAGAGCCGCATTAAGGCCAATAGGCAATGAGTGGAATTTTCCAACATTGATTAAGCTGGACTCGAAGAGAAGTGAGTCTTTGTCTGCCAAATGAAAACAACTTTCGGATATTTAAATTCAGGTTGGAAATTGGTTTGAGTAAGGGATATTTAAAGCACAGCTGTTCAGGAGCTAAAAACATATGAGTATATATGTGCATGCTTACGTGCACACACGCACACACACACACACACACACCCTCTGCCGCCTCTAAAAACAAGTTAGCCAAAGGTGTACATTCCTTCTAAGTTCTCATGATCAACAGATGTAAATGTTCACGGTGTTCGGATGAATTATGGACCCTAATGAGATTTCAATACTAGGCAAACAATAAAAATTTATGCATTGCATAGTTGCTGTGGCCTTTGGCTCCATGGCTAGTGTTCCACCCTTTCAACAGCTTCAGTAATATAATATCCAGCTGGCTCTGGAGGTAAGGAAAATTCGAGGGGTGAATTGCAATTGTGAGAAATTATTTGATGGATTACTTTGTCAGAGTAATGCATGGCCTTGGCATAATTACCGTGGCCACCTTAACCCTTGAGGCAGGTGGTGACACAGGCCCACGGGGCCTAGGTACCGAGCCGATCCCCGCTCGCGCTGCTCGCTCTTCTCGTCCCCAGTGTTCGTGCAGTCCAGGCTCTCACGAACGAATGCCAAACAAGCACATTCCTGTCCTAACACGCCGAGCGATCGGGACAGTTCTTTTTCCAAGAACTGTTGTCCATGTCAGGGTGAGAAGAGTCAAACAAAAGGCAGACCGACCTTGAAATAAAATGGGGCGAAGAGACGGAGAAAGATGCTGGCTATCTTTAAAGCCATGCTTAGTTTAAACACAACGGCAGACGCAGGCACATTTTCTCTGTCTCTCTCTTTATCAATTCAGACCTTGAATCTAATGGTTGTCTGCCTTGTCCTTTATAATGTTCAAGTCTTAGGATGTGATTAATAGCAGAATCCCCGGGTGTACGTGTCAGAGACCACATCTGTAGAAGATCTTCCAGCTTACTTCTTAACGCTAGTTGTAGTTTGGAGCCAGAAAGTAATTCCCATTTTGTGAATGAGAATAACCTCTTATGCACTAATATAGCTACACCCAGCATCCGCTCTGGGGGAAAGAAGTTGGCCTATAGGCTAGGGCAGCTCGCATTTCAGCATTCTGAAGTTCTCCTTGGCCTGGCTTTAACAAGCGAGAAACCGCACCCACCCATGTCATGGTTTTATTATGATAACAGAAATATATTTGCAGCATGTTGACAAACTCACTTGGAGTAAACAGAGTCGTCTTAATTGTAAGTTCTAATGTTTTAATGCTAAATCGGGCGATAAGTCAATGTTTCAATTTGGCACCGCCAACCACATGTTCTCCAAAAATAGCCTTTGACACTTTTTAAAGCAAGTCGGTGGTGTACTTAGCCTGTTCACAAAAGGCTTCATTCTTGTCTACAAATGACAAACCTCCGCTTCATCCCTAGCAGGCCCAACTCCAGTGAGGCTAGAGAAAAATAGGCACTTCCCCTGCGTCAAGGCATTTTTCCAACCCTTACTCTCGTCAAAAAGGAACGATTTTGAAGTACATGGAGAAAGTCTGCCTAGGAAAAGCTATCTTGATTCTCAGTTAACACACCCGCCCCCTGAGTTTTTTTTAAAAGGTCCGTATTTCTGCATAGCTGAAAACATAGATTCCACCCTGGAGAGATCTCCAGGCCGTTCATGTTACACTCTGAAGCCATGTGTTTTCATATCGTGGCAAAACCCAAGATGTAGGCAGATCCCTGGGCCCCTGTTGGCTTTGGATTTTAGTCTTCTCATTGTTCTCCACTGTAAACTTATACAGAAAAAGACCTCTGCGCCCCTGAATATAAGCACGGCCAGTAATGTTTTCCCACAGATGCCAACAATGTAGATAGGCAAGACCTAAGAGTGGTGGGAAAAGGGGCAGAGATCCAGGAGTGCAGTGGCTGGGAATGAAGGGCTCGCCAGGTGCCCCAAGGGCCCTCCTGGAGTCGCCACTTCCCTGAGGGGCTTTGTCAGCACGATGACCATGGTGGCCGAGGCAGAGAAGCCCCTCCACAGCACAGGCAGCCTCAGAGCTTCTAAGACCCTACTCAGGCATACAAAGGGGTGGTCACAAAAATAATAATACCAGCCTTTTACTTTTATATGGGCTTCCCTGGTGGCTCGGTAGGTTAAAAAAAAAAAAAAAAAAAAAAAAACCCTTCTATGCTGGAGATCCAGGTTCTGTCCCTGGGTCGAGAAGATCCCCTGGAGAAGGGAATGGCAACCCACTCCAGTGTTCTTGCCTGGAGAATCCCATGGACAGAGGAGCCTGGTGGGCTGCAGTCCATGGGGTTGCAAAGAGTCTGACACAACAGGGCAACTAACACTTTAGAACTTTTATGTTGGCTATGTGCTCATCACTTGAGATGGTTCATCTCATTTAATCCTTCCTACAACCCTGTAGGATTTCCCTGGTGGCTCAGTGGTAAAGAATCCACCTGTGGTACAGAAGATGCAGGACACCTAGTTCGATCCCTGGGTTGGGAAGATCGTCTGGAGGAGGTCATGGCAACCCCACACCAATATTCTTGCCTGGAGAATCCCATGGACAGAGGAGCCTGGCAGGCTGCAGTCCATAGGGTGGCAAAAAAGTCAGATACAACTTAGCAACTAAGCAACAACAACAACAGTTTACAAAGGCACAGTGATCTGAATTAAGGAGGAACAAGTTCTTATGCAGAAGGCACATTGCACCCTGGGCTGCAAATCCGCTTACCTTTCAGCACGGCCTCCTGTACCCTTCTGGGCTCACAGGCTCTTGGCTCTCTGTTCCTTTCCTCCAGATGTGTAGGCCCCGCCCTGCCACTTATACGCATTAAATGTCAGAATACTGGGTCTTGTTTTCCACTAGACTGCAAGCTTCTTGAGGACAGTGAACCAGGTCTGTTTCATCTCATTCTCTAGTATCAAGCACACGATGCCTGGCACATGACAGGTGAAATTTGCAGAGCTGAATAAGGGTCCATGATAAAGATATTTGCAAATAATCAAGGCACGGGAATATGTTGATTTTTAAATGAAAACGCAGCTATTTCTCTTCTTTCTCTACATCATTCATCTGTTTATCAAATATTGATTGACACCTATCATATGCCAATATATAATATGCTGCAGTCCATGGGGTCGCAAAGAGTCGGACACGACTGAGCGACTGAACTGAACTGAAATAATATGCCAAATGCTTGAATGGGTAATGGGGACGACAAAGACCAAGACAGACTTTAGCCTTGCTTGCTCTTACACAATTCCACTTCACAGAGGAAACAGTCAAGAAGCAAATAATTACAGATTGAAAGAAAGAAAGAGGTTGCTGTTAGCACGAGGGGAGGCAAGAGATTGGGCTCCTTCAATCTGGAAGACTTACGTTCATATTTCACTGCTAGTATGCCATCTCCCCTAAAACCAAAATAGCTATTTGTTGGTCTATGGACTATTTAACAGCTTTATTGAGGTATCATTTGTATACTGTGAAATCTACCCATTGTAAGCATACAGTTCAATGATCTACAGTAAGTTTATAGAGCTATGCAGGCATCACCATGATCTACTTTTAAAATATTGCTATCACACCAGATATTGTGTCCTGCCTGTTTGCATTGAGTCAATCCCAGTTCCTGCTCCCAAGCCCCAAGCAGCCACTGATCTGATTTCTAGAAATTTCATATAAATAGGATCATACACCATAGTCTTTTTTTTTTCAATTTTTTAAATTGGAATGTAATTGTTTTACAGGGTTGTGTTAGTTTCTGCTGTACAACAGTGTGAATCAGCCACGTGTATACACACAGCCTCTCCCTCCCACCGCCCCCCACGCCACCCCTCTAAGTCATCACAGAGCTCTCACTGAACTTCTGCCCGCTGAGCTTCTTTCCCTTGACATAATATTTTTGGGGTTTAGCCATACTGTCGCAGGTACTAGTAGACTGTTACTCTTTATTGCTGAGAAGTTTTCCATTGTAAGGCTGTACCGTGTTTTGTTTATCCATTCACCAGTTGGTGGGCACCTAGATGGTTGAATTTTTGGCTGTTATGAATACGCTGCTGTGAACATTTGCACAAAAGTTTAAATAGGCATATGTTTTCGTTTCTCTTGAGTAGATGCATAGGGATAGAACTGTTGAGTCATGTTTGTGGTATGTATATGTTTGACTTTTTTGCTTTTAACTGCCAAACTGTTTTCCACAGTAGATGTACCATTGTACATTCCCACCAGCAGTGTGGAGGACTCCATGTCCTTGGTATTCTTGGTCTTTTTGATTAGAGACATTTAGTGGGTACGCTGTGCTATCTTATTTTAATTGGCATTTTCCTAATGACTAATGAGATTGATCATTTTTTTCATATGCTTATTAGTCATGTGTAGTCTGGTAAAGTGTATATTCAGCTTTTTTAATTTTATAGTTTTTTAATTGGATTATTTGTCTTCTCTGTGTTGAATTTTGAGTTTTTATTTTTATGCTCTTGAATAATAGCCTTTTATTAGATATATGGTGTGCAAATATCTTCCCATAGATTGTGGCTTGTCTTTTTACTTTCTTAATGGTGACTTTTGAAAAGTAAAAGCTTTTAATGTTTGTAAAGTTAATTTATCCATTTTTTATTTTATGGATTGTACTTTTAGTGCTTACCTCAGAAATCTTTGCCTATGCCAAGGTCACAAAGATGTTCTTCCAGAAATTTTATAGTTTTAGTTTCTATATTCAAGTCTATGTTCTATTTTGAATTTTTATACATAGTGCAAGATAATGATCTAAGTTTATATTTTTTAATATGGATATTTAATTCTCCTAACAGCATTGAATTACCTTGGATCTTTTGTCAAAAATGAGTTGGTCATAAATGTAAATGTTTAATTGTGGAAATTTGTATTTTGTCTATATCAATTTGTATATTGATCTATATATCCTTTTACCCATACTACACTATCTTGATTACTGTGGCTTTATAGTAAGATCAAAATCAGGCGATGTAAGTCCTCCAATCTGTTCTTTTCCAAATTGTTTTGGCCACTCTAGTTCTTCCCATTTACACATACATTTAAGGATCCATTTTTCAATTCCTGCCCTAAAAAGCCTACTAATATTTTGATATGAATTGCTTTGAATTGCCATCTAAACAATATTGATTTTTCCAATTCATAAACATGGACTTATTCTCCATTTATTTAGATCTTTAATTTTTCTAGCAATTTTGGTAGATTTCAGTATACAGTCTTATTAAAGTTACTCCTAAGCTTGGTACTCTTTTTGATATTAAGTTTTCTTAATTTTATTTGCATACTGTTCATTGTTAGTATGTAGAAACACAGTTGATTTTTGTATGTCCATATTGTATCTCACAAACATGCTAAACTCATTTGTGAGTTCCAGTAGCTTTTTTGTAGATCTCTTAGGATTTCCTACGGATAGAACCATGTCATCCAATACAAGGTTGAATAGGAGTAGTAAGGACAGATCTTCTTGCCTCCTTCCCAATCTTACAGGAAATCATTCAGGCTTTCATCATTAAGTATGCTGTTAGCTATAGATTATGAATGCCCTTTATCAGGTTGAAGAAGTTCTCTTCTATTCCAGTTTATTGAGAGTTCCTATCTTGAGTAGGTATTGGATTTTGCCAAATTTTTTTCTGTGTCTGATAAGATGATCATGTGTCTTTGTCCTTTATGCTATTAATGCAGTGTATTATGTTAGTTGATTTTCATATGTTAAACCAATCTTGCATTACAGGGATAAATCCTTCTTGGTCAATGTTTTAATCATTTTAATATGTTGCTGGATTTGATAGTAGTTGTAAAAGATGTTGGTGTTATATATTCATGTTGGGTGTTTCTCTTCTTTGTATAGCTTTTGTAACGGGTTAATGCTGACCTCATGGATGAGTTGGGAAATGTTCTCTACTCCTTTATTTTTTAAGAGAGTTTATGTAAGATAAGTATTTTTTCTTTAAATATGTGATGGAATTAATTATTTAAGTCATGTGGTACTTGGATTTTCTTTGTGAGAAGATGTTAAATTACTAATCCACTTTATTTACTTGTCATAGGTCTAATCAGATTTTCCGTGTCTTCTTAAGTCAGTTTTCCTGATGTGTTTATTTCTGGGAATTTGTCCATTTCACCTAAATTGTCTAATTTTTTGGTATAAAGTTCAGAATATTTCCTTATAAACTTTTTAATTCTTATTAAATCAGGAGTGATGTTCCTCTTTCATTCTTGGTGTTGGTAATCATGTCTTCTTCCTTTTTTTGGTCATTCTAGCTAAAAGTTTTGTCAGATCTGTTGATCCTTCCAAAGAGTCAACTTTTGGTTTCATTTATTTTCTGTTTCCTGTCTCATTGACTTCGACTCTAACCCTTTTGTTGTTCAGGCCTTAAGTCATTTTCTGCTCTCTGCGACTCCCTGGACTGCAGCACTCCAGGCTCCTCTGTCCTTCACCATCTCCTGGAGTTTGCTCAAACTCATGTCCATTGAGTCGGTGATACTATCCAACCATCTCATTCTCTGTCACCCCCTTCTCCTTCTGCCCTCAATCTTTCCCAGCATCAGAGTCTTTTCCAATGAGTCAGCCCTTCACATCAGGTGGCCAAAGTATTGGATCTTCAGCTTTAGTATCCAGTGGACATTCAGGGTTTGATTTCCTTTAGGATTGACTGGTTTGATCTCCTTGCAGTCCAGGGTATTCTTAAGAGTCTTCTCCAGCACCACAGTTCAAAAGCATCAATTCTTTGGCACTCAGCCTTCTTATGGTCCAACTCTCACATCCGTACTTGTATGCATGCTAAGTCGCTACACCCATACGTGACTACTGGAAGAAACATTGTTTTGACTATATGGATCTTTGTCAGCAAAGTGATATCCCTGCTTTTTAATATGCTGTATAGATTGGTCATAGCTTTCCTTCCAAGGAGTAAACATCTTTTAATTTTGTGGCTGCCGTCACTGTCCACACCCTTGATCCTTTTTTTTTTCCTGTTTGTATTGGGCTATTTGTTCTTTTTCTAATTTCTTAATGTGATAGCTTAGATAATTAATTTGAAACTTTTTTTTCCAAATTAGGCAAATAAATTTTCCACTAAGTTCTGCTTTGTTACATCCCACAAATATTGTTATTGTTCCATTTTGACTTGTTTCGAAGCATTTTATAATTCCCATTTTAATTTCTTGTTTGACTCATGGATTCATTAGAAGTGTGTTACTTAATTTTCTAACATTTGGGGATTTCCCAAATTACTTTCGCTTGTTGTGGATTTCTAATTTAGTCCTGCTGTGATTGGAGAACATACTCTTTATTATTTAAGTTCTTTTTAATTCACTGAGGCTTGTTTTATGGCGTATATGTGGTCTCTGTTGGGGGATTTTCCATGTAATTTTTAAAAGAATGTGTATTCCGCTGTCATGAAGTGAGGTGTTCTATAAATGTTGATTAGGTCAACTTGGCATAAAATTGTTGAAGTCTTCTGTATCTTCACTGATTTTCTGTCTAGTTATTCTGTCCGTTTTCTTAGACCAGAGTACTGAAAGCTCCAAGTATAATTATTAAACTTTCTGTTTCTCTTTTCTTTCAATCAGTTTTTGCTTCCTGTATTTTGAGACTTGGTTGTTAGGTATTTATATGTTTATAAATATGCATTTCTATTCTTAATGCATTGATTCACTATATTTATGAAATACCCTTCTTTGTCTCTGGGAATGTTTCTTGTCCTAAAGTCCATTTGTCTGATATTAATACAGACATTCCAGCACTCTTAGAGTTCCTGTTTACATGGTGTGCGCATTTCCTTCTTTTAACTTTCAACCTATATGTGCTTTTGAATCTAAAGTGTGTGTGTCTCTTTCGATAGCATATGTTCTTATAGACAGCATAAAGCTGGATCTTTTTTTATCAGTCTGACAATCTGCTCTTGATTGAATTATTTAGTCCAGTAACATTTGTATGATTTTTTAATCTTGTTGGATTTATGTCTGCCATTTTGTTGTTTGTTTTCTATATGCCTCATAGCTTTTTTGTTCCTCTCTTTCCTCTTTTCTGTTTTCTTTTTTGAAATAGATATTTTTTTGTATACCATTTTCATTTATCTGCGGATTTCTTGACTATATTTTTATTGTTATTTCCTTAGTCTTATCTCTAGAAATTACAATATATATTCTACCTTTCCACTGTCTACTTTATTTTACTACTGACTTAGTTCTAATAAAATATAGCAAATTTATTCCAATATGGCCATTTTTCCCCTCTTCCTTTGTACTATGATTGGGAAGTCTGTATATATTATAAACCAAACAATACTGATTGTTGTAATTATAATTATTGTTTATGCAATCTTTATATTCTTTAAAGAAATTAAGGGAAGGAAAGAGAAGGTATATATTTACACAATCTTCTATATTTACCACATATTTACCATTTCCAATGTTTTTTATTTCTTTCTCTGGATGTGAGTTACCATCTGGTGTCATTTCCTTTCAGCCTAAAGGACCTCATTTAGTGTATCTTATAAGGCTAAAAAAAAATCTCTCATTCTTTATCTAGCAATGTCTTTATGTTGCCTTCATTCATGATTAATGCTATTGCTAGATATAGAAATATATATAGATTTATATATATATAAATTATATATATAAATATAGCTTCTTGGTAGACAGGTTACTCCCACACTCACCTTTTTCCCACTCTGAATATGTTGTTTATCTGTCTTCTCCCTCCATTGTTTCTGATGAGAAGTCAACTATCAAACATAATGTTGTTTGCTTGTACATAATGAGTTATTTTGTCTTGCTGCTTTCAAGATTTTCTCTTGCAGCCATTACTTCTTCAAATATCTTTTTCTGCCAACTTCCCTCTCCTTTCTCCTTCTCTTTCTCTCTCCCTCTCATTGTTCATGTGTTGATATGCTTGCTATTGTTACACAGATCTCTGAGGCTCTGCTGAGTTTTCTTCAGTGTTTTTGGTCTTTCTCCTCTTCAGGTTGGATGATTTCTATTTGCAAATGTTCAAGTTTACAGATTCCTGTTCATTTAACTTATTGTATTTTTCAACTGTAAAATTTTTATAATTCTTCTTTCTCTATTGAGATTCTGTATCTATTGAAGCATTGTCATCATAGTTTCTCTTAATTCTTTAAATATAGTTTCCTTTAACTGTTTGACTATGTTATACTAACTGCTTTGAGGCCCTTGTCTGCTAAATCCAACATCAGAGTCACCCAGAAGCAGTTTGTATTGACTGCTTTTCCCCCTGAATATAGATCATCCTTTTTCATTTTTTTTGTCATGTCATGTAATTTTTTGTTGACAACTAAATATTTTAGATGGTATATTGTAACAACTCAGGGTTCTGATAGTTTTAATTAGCTTTCCTAAACATAATCTGCAGGATCTATCTCGCCTGCAGTCTGCTCAGTTGTCGCTTTGTTTTTTTAATTCTTATTTTTATTTCATGAACCTGGCTTCCTAGGAGTGGCCCCTTTGTGCACATAGCTTAGTGACCAGCCAGTGATTGAGCAGAGATTGTGCTCAAAGTCCTTGAACCCATAAGACTTCCATCCTCTGCCAAGCAATCTGTATGTGGGTTGAAGAGAACATTCAGAGTTCAGGCAGTTCTCAAGCCTGCTTTGACTTTTCCCCGGGGTCTCCTAGGTCTCCCGAGCATGTACCATATTTTCCCAATCAGCACAAGATGTATGGAGAGCTTATCTGGCACATCTATAACTCTGCCATTTCCAGATCTCCCCATCACATTTTTGGTTTGAATCTCAACCAGGACGGCAGCCTCAGGCTAGCAAACCTGTGCTGTTCCTCCCTCCTCCCCGCCCTCCCCCCATTCATTTTCCTACAGCATGCTTCTTTTATTGGCAATGCTACTGGGTTTTCCCTTCTGCTCCAAATCAAGTCAGGCTTCCCTGGCAGCCCCGCCCTGATAAAACCACCATTCTAGCCAACTAAGCTAGGGGGTGAGGCGGAGATCTTCTTACCCAAAGTTCTGCCAGCTTTCTATGAATAAACATGTCTCAGTTTGTACTTTGCCTTCAGTCATTATCCAGAGCCCTGAAAGGATTGTTTTAAGGACCGTTCAGTTTTAAACTTGTTTTTTGGGGGTAGTGAATGTGTTGACCTCTTGACTCAGAGCTGGAAGTCCCCTGGCAGAAGAATCTTGCTAGTCTGTATAAAGTACTTAGGATGTGGTTGTAATGAAAGGCCTTATCCTTGACTCCTTGTGGATTTTGGCCCCTGACTTCCCAGAATTCCCAGCCCTCCTCCTTAAGAAGCTTCCAGAGACTGAGGTTCCCTGAGACGGGTAATGACCAGCTGCACAAACTTTCACTCCACTCATTTCCCCATCAGCAATGTGACTGTCAAAATCGAATCTGCGTGTGCTTACATCGGCTTCAAATCCAAGGCAGCTCTTTGCCCATTAACTGACCCAAAGGCAACAGGTGGGACCTGTTTTTGGCAGAACTGTTGAAGAAAAATGGCCTCGTCATCAGCCAGTTTCACTTTCATTTATCTCTGTCATCTGGGAATACAATATAGATAGTATCAGGCTCAACAAAAGGTACATTCTGATATTATTTTCAGTTTTTTGTCTAGACAGAGAAGACTAAGCACTTGGATATCAGAAATGCCTGCCATGAAAAATGAGAGATGGGCTCAGTGGAAGGCCAGAGGGGTAGCACTGCTTGCTCGCTTTCTCTCCCTGTATTCTTGTGTTTTTTTTTTTTTTTTAAGAAAAAAGTTCAACCCCACCACCCACTCATCAGGTGATTGGAGACTGTAGTTGTAAAAATGTGCTGCAGGCAGAAGTTCTGAAAAATCCCAGAAAGTGTTGAAAACATCTCTAAACAAGGTATTTTTCTCCTGCACCTTTCTTGCTAAAGGTCCCAATTGCTGCCAAGAAAACTAGTGAGGATGTTAGCTGCCAAATAAAAAATTTATGACAGTGTTTGGCAAAGGACTATCTCACTGCTTGTTTTATATGTTTCCACAAGGCACTTGAAGGCAACCTCTTTCTCTTCCCCTCCTACCTCCCCCCACACTTTGGGTATGTATACCTTACAGATCACTGTTCTGGGTCTGTTCTTTAATAAAAGAGCAAACTCCTATAAAGTAGGATTAAACAATATAACTTTTTCCCCCTTCAGTAACCTCAGAAAATGTGAGGAAAATGTTTTCAAATACGATGTGTTGCATAGAAGGAGAAAGAGAGATGCTGGGTTTGCTTGCTTAGAATAGGCACATGTATAAGAAAAACAAAAAAAAAATTAAAAAGAACCTTTCAGTGAACAATTGACTGTAGACTCTTAGTGGCAGAAGGAATCTTAGAAATCCTCCAGTCCTTGCACCCCACCCCCGACACACACACCCAGCATTTTGCAGACAAAGAAATGGGGGCCCAGAAGAAGATAGTGTCCTGCCTGAGGTCACACAAACGAGCCCACCTGGGAGGAGAACCTGACTCCCACCTGACTACCACACTCTACCCTCCATATCACTGCAGAGCTCACATCACTTTTGCTTGTTGGGAACCCCCCAAGGCCTATGAACTTGCCATGGGTTTTATGAGCATTAGAATTCTAGGCTTTTCTACTTTATGAAAATTAAAACATTTCCTTCCCAAAATCTCTTTTTAAAAAATCAAACCCACTAAAAGTGAGTCAAGATGCGGCAGTCATGCTACTGAAATGGCACTGCCCGCCCATATCAGTTAACCTTCAGGCTGTGTCAT